>NW_015151142.1:432913-439455 GCF_000732505.1 Cyprinodon variegatus
CATTTCCTCAGTGCTTGAATTGGTTCATAGTCACCTGGTGACATGTTGATGTAAAGCTGTGTGTCGTTTGCATAGTTATGGTAGCTGATGTTGTTGTTTTTTAAGCAACCCTATCCCCCGCTTGTGACAGAAGGAACTAGCCAGGATGGACCCAGCAGAGTCTAACTTGGCAGGAAGCATGGCACACTTTCTGGAGAACTGTCGGTTCTCACTGGACAGGATTGCCACTCTCAGCCCTCCCTGGAGACGGGTATGTGCTGCAGCTGACCTTAAAAGGATTTTAACCCCCCAAACAACTCTCCTGTCATCCCTAGGGTTTCTGGACATTTTAGAAGAGGTGGAGTGGAATCACAAGGCTGCTTTAGCTCAGCTTTTTAATAAACCTCCTCCACCTCAACCTCAATCACCTGTAGCGGCTGCCTGCTCAACCTCTCCATTAGTTCCTTCCATTTCTCCCTCAGCTTCTACAGACTCTCCTCTGCCAACTGCTACCTTCAGGCATAAGCGTCGCCGGGGGAAGAAGACCACTCCCCCTCCGGTGGGACACCCTGACGCCACCACTCCCCCTCCGGCGGGACACCCTGACGCCACCACTCCCTCTCTGGCGGGTCAGCCTGACGCCACCACTCCCTCTCCGGCGGGTCAGCCTGACGCCACCACTCCCTCTCCGGCGGGTCAGCCTGACGCCTCCACTCCCTCTCCGGCGGGTCAGCCTTTCGCCTCCACTCCCCCTCCGGCGAGGTCAGCCTGACGCCTCCTCTCCCTCTCCGGCTGGTCAGCCTGACGCTTCCACTCCCTCTCCGGCAGGTCAGCCAGCTGCTAGCCTTAGCTTCCCCCATAACCAGGTAAGTGTCTCCCATAGTCTCAGTTGTCACCTATATGACCAACAGCTAGCCCCATCTTTGAAAATACTCAAACCAGGTCCATGTATTACCCCCCCTGCAGTCAGAGCTCCCCATATTCAGGAGTCTCAGTTTAGGGACTTCTTTTATGGGGAGAGGGAAGATCTTTTCCCTTTCCTGCCACCTCCATCAGCTCCTAGCCAGCCAGATCCCCTAGCTCCAGAACCCATTAGCGGTCCAGTTTCCTTAGCTCCAGAACCCATTAGCAGTCCAGTTTCCCTAGCTCCAGACCCCATTAGCGGTGCAGTTTCCCCAGTGGCTCCAGAGCCCATTAGCGGGGCAGTTTCCCCAGTGGCTCCAGAGCCCATTAGCGGGGCAGTTTCCCCAGTGCCTGAGCCCATTAGCGGGGCAGTTTCCCCAGTGCCTGAGACCCCTGAGCCCATTAGCGGGGGAGTTTCTCCAGTGCCTGAGATCCCTGAACCCATTTGTGGGCCTTTGAGCCTAGCGCCAGAGACCCCTGAGCCCGCTCAGAGCCGTCCAGATATTGCTGAACACAGTAATAAAGGAATCTCTGAATTAAAGCTCAGCTGTCGCTCCAAGCCTCCAAGGCCCCTCAGCGGGTGCTCCAAGCCTCCTCGGAGGCTGTTCCAGTGCCACAGTCGGCGGCCCCCTCGGAGTCTGTTCCACTGCCGCTGTCGGCATCCCCCAAGGTTCCTGATGTGTCTGAGACGGCGCCCCCCAAGGTTCCTGCTGCAGCTGCGTCTGAGACGGCGTCCCCCAAGGCGGTGGCTGCTGCTTCTGAGACGGCGTCGCCGGCCTCCTCCTGAGGCCTCCCTTCGTCCTCCAGAGGCCCTCCTTCGTCCTCGCCTCCGGCCACACGGCCGGCCTCCAGAGGCCCACCTTCGTCCTCGCCTCCGGCCACACGGCCGGCCACCAGAGGCCCACCTTCGTCCTCGCCTCCGGCCACACGGCCGGCCTCCAGAGGCCAACCTTCATCCTCGCCTCCGGCCACAGGGCCGGCCTCCAGAAGCCCACCTTCGTCCTCGCCTCCAGCCACACGGCTGAACTCTAGAGACTTTAGGTTGCCCTCGCCCACCTTTTGTGGGTTGTTTTGTTTTTGGACTCTGTTTTGTTTTTGGTTTCTTGCCCTCCTTTCTGGTTTCCCCCTCCGCTCACTTGCTCCTCATTCAGCTCGTTAGTCCATCCTTTGTTTTGTTCTCCCTAAATACTCCACCTCTGCAGTCACTCAGTGCTGGTTCCTCCTCAGTGCTGTACTCATCTTCTCATCTCATCTCCCCGTGGCTCCTCAGGCTCGTTTTTCCCCTGGTGTCTCCATGGTTTTTGGTTTGTTAAACTTTTTAGTTAGATTTCTGGATTTTTACCTCGGTTTCCTTGTTCTTGAATTAAACCTGTCAGAACTATTTCTGCTTTACTCGTCTCTGCATCTGGGTCCTGAAGCAACCCTACCCCCTGCTTGTGACAATTAGGGGCTCATCGTTAATATTAATATTTTGAAATGTAGAATAATATGGGACCTATAAGAGTCTTCCTCCATGTTTTGGAATAAGATTTCAGACCTTTTTAGATTGAGACCTAGAAGTCTTTGAGTTACTAGTTAATAAAAAAAAACAAATTTACATCTTTGGATCACCCACTCAATGATGGATCTGACCCTCCAAAGTTACAAAGGAAAGTTTTTAAAAGGACAGCCCACATGGAACATTGATACATGCCAAGTGATGCATATTGACCTGAAAATACTTTAACATGTCTGAAATAATGTGAATATTGTGGAACAAAGCTACATAGTTCTACTTTAAACTTTAACTCTAAATGCAGAAGTTTGAAGAAGCCTTTCCCAATGTATGCATTATTAGAGCATCAGTTTTTGTTAACACAATCACAATGCACACAATATTTTTTTAACAGTCTTGAATTATTACTAAACCTTTACATGTATTGTTTAAACCATTCAATTCCCACTGGTTTAGCTTATCACTTAAAAAAGTATCCATTTCAAAGAACAGAAACTGAAAGTAACATAATCGGATAGTATGAGTGATCACTGCTCATAAATGCAGCCACAGAATAATGAATTATTTTATCAGCATGTACATCAAAGGAATGCAGTAAGAATTAACATTTCTAGAAATTAGAATAACACATTTAAAATGCTCACCTGTTCATGCAAAGGGTTAAGTCAAGCAGATTGGAGGAGAAAATGGAAAAGAGCAAAAACAGAAGGAAAGGTGCAACGAAAATGACTCAGCCCACTTTGTGAACAAGATCACAGGAAACCCGTTTTAAAACAAAGAGCCAGGTTGCTGATTTTGAAAGAGATCAGATACAGCAGGGTGTGGTCTGTTGGTAAAACTCAGGGATAGGTGGAGGAATTAAGGAAAGACAAGCAGCTAAAAAATGCAACAGGGAAATTGGTAGGTATAGAAGTGACCTTTGAATAACACATTTTAATTTGAAAAAAAAAAACATTTCATTTTCTGAAAATGAAAAGCTTGAAGCACAGTAATGAGTAATACTCATATGTCAAAATGACATGCCAGATTTTTAAGCAGACTAAGCAGGTCTCAACACGTCTGTTTCAGTTGGAGCTTTCTTTGCATATGCATACATGAACTCATTTTGGGCATAGAAAGTCCAGCACAATGCTACAGATTCAAGGGAACAAAAAATATGAAATGAGTGATAATAGAACATGAATAGTTGTGAAAAGGATAAATAATTCTTAAGAAAATACATTAAAAAAAACAGACAGCTCTTTAATAATTATGCTGTGACTCCCGAGAAACACTAACCACTAAAAAAATCCAAAGATCCAGCCCAGTTGTGAGTGCGGGGAGGAGCCTGAAATGGGACTAACTTGTTAGGCAGTTTTTTTATGCTATGAAGTTAGAAAACATTGTATCCTTTGAAACTTAGCTTACAGTAGTGTGGGTTCTATTGCTGCTGAGTGGTTAGATCACATAGTGGTTAGATCAGAAGGAAAATTATAAAGGGTCAATGCTGTCAGGCAGCACATAGTTAATATCTGTAATGCCACTGGACTGAAGTCAGGAGACAAGTAGAAACTGGACTTTGATCCTCCCACCTCTGTCTCATAACCTTCTGCAGTCGCTTGTGCTAGCAACAACTTTTTGTTTGAAACGGTCTGATTACTTTTAATCTTTGTTATAGAGACCACTGTGCTCATACAGTTTTCTGGATTATTTTTCTTCCCCAAATTGTTTTATTTGCTTCTTCAGGACCTGTTCTGAACATCAAAACAGGTAGGATTTTATGAATCTTTCTTAACTGTTACACCTTTCATATTTGCATTCATCGCTATAAATGAACATCAAGAAAGCTTACAGACTGTGCAAGATTACATTTTTTTCTGCTATCCTGCATATTTTTATTGTACAGTTTTTAGAAAGCCATAATATAACCCTTTTTGTCATTGTGTACTTAGTTCAACTCTAAAAAGTAGTTGCAATTTAGCTGTGAAAAATGGAAGACATTTGTAAAATAAATTCTGGTGAATGTAAACCCTGAAATAAAGAAATCTTTGAAAAGACAAAAAAGCAAGCCGGAGACAATATGACTCTTTTTTTCCAAAGCCTACTGCATCGATCGGCAGTTTCATTTAATAAATTAGGTAAATCTGGTGCCAAAAAAGAAGGAAGCTGCATGTCATGCAACATATTCTGTCACTAACTTTTAAATATGTCAGGATTTAATAAAGAACTTTGAAGGCCTCTGTAGTCCATCTTTCAATTTTGCAACAACCTTCTTATGGGAGTCTGGCTTTTGAACTTGAAAGGTTTTTTTGAACAAAATATAAAGCATGTCTAAACTTGGACAATGGCACTGACAGACAATAAACCCTGACCTCCCACCAGAGGTTTGTACTATGAAAGTTTTGTTGAAAACATTATCATTTAGCGGGATATGATAGTTTTCCAAGCTTTTCCTAGCTTTTCAATTTTGATAAATTTGAACTAAAAATATTGTCACAATTGGTTATCGTGTGTAGAATTTTAAGGAAAGAGATTCATGTTTCACCATTTGGAATAAGCATTTCACATATGAAATGCTATAAATACTTCTGGGTTTACTGTAATCATTAAATAGTAAAAAGTATGATATTTAAAAAAACATCTAAAAGTAAGTGTTTTTTTGTGTTGATGAAATAATTTAATGTAACATAGTTTTGTAATGAAATCATACAACAGCACAAAATAGGTGGTTCTGTGCTGTCATGACAACAGGCTTATTTATTAGAATATCCTACAACGGTGGAGAGACAAAAATAATTGCCACTGTACCAGTGCAAAACACATGGTAAGAAAACAAAAAATGATACAAATTTGGAACAGATATTAAAATTAGTTTGTTAATTGATATCATTTGAAATCTGGATCATAAACAAAAGAATGAGATCCCGGATACAAGCGGCTGAAATGAGCTTTCACCGCAGGGTGGTCGGGCTCTCCCTTAGATTAATCAGAGCTTGGAATGGGGCTCAGGATTTGTGCTTTGCTGTGTTGTGTAGCTTTCTTCTTCTTCGGATTGGTGTTGTAGGACTGGTGTCGGGGGGGTGTCATTCGGGGGCCGGTGTCGGGGTGGAGGTGTTGTTCCCGGACGGGGGGTCCGGGGTGGGTCCGGGGGTCTGGGATCCCTGGGGCACGTTGCCCTCGGGCGGGGACCCCGGTGGGGTTTCGGGGGTTCGGGCTCTGTGGGGGGTACTGCTTGGGGTCTGGGCCAGTGTACGCCCGGCTGTGTGCCTCTGCCGCGGCCTCTGGTGTGCGAGGGTGCCTGTTGGGCTGGGGGGGCATGGACATTAACACCTATGGCAGATGCTTGCACTCTGTAAGTGGTGGAAGGGGAGTAGGAATGATCTCGGCCTGGATGTCTTTTGTCGCTTGTGTGGTGAGTAGTTTGAATGTTATTGTAGGGGAGGGATTAGATCTCCGGTGGGGGGGTGGGGGGTGGTGATAGAGGGAAGAGGATTGGTTTGCGCCAGCTGCGGTCTGCTCTTCTTGCGGTCGGGCGCTGAGCGGCTTTTCTGCTCTTGGGTTGTTTCTGTGCGCGGTGTGCTGCGGGAGGCCGCTTTTGCCCTGGGGGCGTTTTGGGGGGGTTCCACGGCGCTCGCGGCCGGTTTGCGGCCGCGAGCGCCGTGGGAGGGTTCCTGGGTGGGAGGGTTCCTGAGTGGCGCGGTCGTGTTGGGTGTTGCGGTCGGCCGCCGGGCCTTGGGGCGTGTTTCGGTGCTCTGTGGGGCCGGGGCATTTCGGTCGGTGCCTACTTCAGGGTGGCCGGCTGCCGGCGGAGCCCGGGGACTCGTCCCCGCGGCTCCCCGGGGCGCCGGCATGGCAGTGGCTGGGGGGCTTCTTCGGGACAGTCTCTCCTCCTCAATTGGTTGGGGTCTGATATCCGGGGCTGGCCCCTCCTTGGTGCCTTTGCTCTTGGGGTCCCTTTGGGCGCCTGGGGCTGGACTCAGTGCTGTGGGGGGTGCGCCTCTTCGGCTCTCCACAACCACTATTGAGCATTTTTTTTTTTCTATGGATAAACTTTACATGCACAAGTGCACCCTCACAAACAATTACAGGTGCTTGGCTCCAGGTACTCCGATATTCACTTCCATACAGAAACCCCACATTCATACCTTCAGGTAACACAGAGTACATGTCAGACTTAATAATATTA
>NW_015151142.1:440210-443046 GCF_000732505.1 Cyprinodon variegatus
AACCAAGCTGGGAGGGAGAGAAAAATGGTGATTGCAGAACTTCTGGATAAATTAGAGAGCAAATGTAGATCCGATCTTGGGATCCGGAGAGAATTCGAGCAGTTCTGGATTGGCCGACTCCCTCCTCCCGAAAACAGTTACAACGTTTTTTGGGGCTTGCTAATTTTTATCGGAGGTTTATCCGTAACTACAGTCAGACTGCAGCCCCCATGACAAGTCTCACGTCCACCAAGACCCAGTTTACCTGGACTCCTGCAGCAGAAGCAGCTTTTTCGGCTCTGAAGGAGAAGTTTGCTAGTGCCCCTGTTCTGATCCAACCGGACCCTTCTCAGCAGTTCACGTTGGAGGTGGATGCCTCTGACTCGGGGGTCGGAGCGGTTTTGTCTCAAGTCTCGCTCTCTGATCACAAACTGCATCCGTGTGCCTTTTTTTCTCCTCGGCTGTCACCTTCAGAGAGAAACTATGACGTGGGGGATCGTGAGTTGTTGGCTATCAAAATGGCTTTTGAGGAGTGGCGCCATTGGCTGGAGGGGGCTGAGCTTCTGATCGTGGTGTGGACAGATCATAAAAACTTGTCCTACCTACAGACGGCCAAGAGGCTGAATCCTCGGCAGTCAAGATGGTCTCTTTTATTTTCGAGATTCAATTTTCTTATTTCTTACAGACCCTGCTCCAAGAATGTGAAACCTAACGCCCTCTCTCAGCAATTCTCCTCTGATGAGGGTGATCTTGTTGTGGACACCATAGTGCCGCGATCATGTATTGTGGGGCCGACCTGGTCCTCAGAGCTCAGCAGTCCGATCCTGATCCAGGTACCGGTCCTCCGGACCGCACTTATGTTCCTCTTTCTGTTCGCTCCTGGTTAATTCATTGGGCTCATGCTTCTCGCTTTTCAGGCCACTCTGGCACCAGTCGGACCACAGCATTAATCAGACGCTCCTTCTGGTGGCCATCCCTGAACAAGGGTGTTAAGGATTATGTTTTAGCCTACCCTACCTGTGCTAAAAACAAGTCTCACCATCAACCTCCCAGCGGTCTCTTGCAGCCTTTACCCATTCCGGGACATACTTGGTCACACGTTGCTCTCGATTTTGTTACTGGTCTGCCTCCTTCTAAGGGGTTCACAGTCATACTTACCATTGTTGATCGTTTCTCCAAGGCCTGTCATCTGGTGCCCCTTAGGACATTGCCCACTGCTAAGGAAACTGCTATTTTGCTTGTTAAACATGTTTTCAGGCTCCATGGGATTCCTACAGAAATCTTGTCTGACCGGGGGGCCCCAGTTCATCTCCAAGGTATGGAAAGATTTTTGTGGTGCGCTCGGGGCTAGAGTATCTTTGTCTTTTGGTTTTCACCCTCAGACTAATGGGCAGACAGAGCACATGAATCAGGAGATGGAATCTACGCTTCGTTGTATGTGCTCCTCCAACCCCTCATCGTGGTCCTCCTATCTGCCCTGGGTTGAGTATGCTCATAATTGCCACATTTCCTCCGCCTCTAGTCTATCTCCGATTGAGTGTTCACTGGATTATCAACCTCCTCTCCTTCCTTCAGACGAGCCTCAGAACGCTGTCACTTCAGATCAGCACCATATCCGTAAGTGTCAGCGCATTTGGAGGGAGGCTACTGCAGCTTTGAATCGAACCGCGGCCCAGAACCGATCCAGATCCAGGCTGTTCTGAACCCCTAGGCAGTTAGACTCAAGCTCCCTTCCTCTCTTAGGGTCCATCCCGTTTTTCATGTTTCCCTGCTCAAATCTGTGAAGTCTTCCCCGCTTTGTCCACCTATTAAACCTCCCCCTTTGGCCTGTTACATCGATGGGGGTCCAGCCTACACTATTAATAAAATACTGGATGTCCGTCATTGGGGCAGAGGTTTTCAATACCTTGTGGACTGGGAGGGTTACGGCCCTGAGGAGCGTTCTTGGGTTCCTAGGTCATTTATTTTAGACAAATCCATTCTTAGGAGATTTCACGCCTCCAGGGATTCGGGGTCGTCCAGTCCGCTAGGTGGCGGTCATTGAGGGAGGGGTACTGTTAGGATTCGGGTCAGTGTGAGTGGTCTTTCCTATAGAAGATCTTTGGAGGAGAGCTTTGACAGGCTGGCGCACCGGCA
Source organism: Cyprinodon variegatus (assembly GCF_000732505.1). NCBI lineage: Eukaryota > Metazoa > Chordata > Actinopteri > Cyprinodontiformes > Cyprinodontidae > Cyprinodon > Cyprinodon variegatus. Next base: position 442,326 of record NW_015151142.1, read on the forward strand.
GCTGATTTTGGGTGATTGACTGGTGGACCTTAAAGAAGCTGAGGAACAGTCGCTCATCGCTCGATGGTCCCACTTGTTGGTCAGACTCAACATCTGAAACCATGCTTTGGATGTTTTAAGAGAACTCAAGTAATTCTGCGTTTCCTTTCAGAAAACGAGGAGCTGTCAGAGTCAAGCCGAGTACCGCGTCTGGACATTAAAACCGCTTCTGCCAAAGACCGATCATCTCCGTCTGCCGCTCTCCATCCTTCTCCACCATTCCCCCTCGGACACTCTCCCGGATCCAAACCCTTCCCTCCACGCAGCCGACATCAAACAGACAGTAAGCCGGATCATTCAAACCCATCAAGATCTCTCATCACCGGCCCCTACTAACATTTTCCCTCTTCAACAGAACCCAAGCTGAATCCGCCTGGCCACCCAGTGGAGCCTGATTTAATTGTATGAATGAACTTTATTAAACGTTCACTGAACTGATAACTCTGGTCTCGTGTGAACTTGCATGTGGGTCAAGAGACTTAAATCCAACATGACAGATTTAAGAAGTGGATTACATCTCCAAACTCCACTACTGCTGCTAGTTTTGTTGCAAGGATGGAAAACCGTCCACAGATCGAACAGGTAGAGCTCTGATGCAGGGATGGGAACTTTCTTCCATTTTTTCCCCAAATCCTAAAAATATAAATCACACCAAGGAATGGTGGATTTCAGGGTTAGAGAG
>NW_015151142.1:448786-450675 GCF_000732505.1 Cyprinodon variegatus
GACCATCCATCCATCCATCCATCCATCCATCCATCCATCCATCCATCCATCCATCCATCCATCCATCCATCCATCCATCCATCCATCCACTGCAGCTTATCCATCAGCATCAGGTGTAAGGGTCAGTAGTCGAGTTGTTAAAAAAAAAAGAAGGGGGATTTTTTTTTTTCTTTTTTACATAGCCTAATTAATATATTCTATTAACCTAAAGCACTATGCATGGTATGGTTCTTACATGACAGGTACGCCGGTCATTGAGCTTGACCAACCTTACAGTAGGACTGCAGTCTGTCCCTGGACTGGCATGGCTATCACTGCCCCAACATAGTTAGGGACTAATTTCCAACTGGAATCAGCTTCATAGTAATGGTAGAGAACAAAACCTTATAAAACATTGCAAATGAATATCTGAATCTTTTCAAGTCAAGTTTCTTTTTATTCAAATTCAATTAATTAAATTGAAATAGCTGAAATACTTTTCAAAATCTTGAAAAAAGTGCTAACAAATTCAGATACATTAGAAAATGAAATAAGCCTGTATAAAATCTAATAATTTTACTCACCTTTCAAATATTAATTTAGAGTATTTATTTTATAAAATAGACTGTTCATCAGAAAACCAGTATTGCTTCTATTGGCTAAATTAAAGTAAGCTTGACTACATGCTGGCAATGAATGAATTAAAACTGTTCTAACAGGTACATAAGTATTTGACCCCTTGCTGATTTTGCAGGTTTGCCCACTTACAAAGAATGCAACAATCTACAATTTTAATCATATGTACATTCTAACAGCGAGAGACAGAATCGCAAAGAAAATTACAGAAATTCACATCATATGAATTTATAAAAATTGATAACCATCTGATGAGGAAAAACAAGTATATGACCCCCTACCAAACAGCAAGTATTCTGGCTCCTACAAGCCAGCTAGTCTTTCTTTAAGACACAGACCCAATCCCAACCAATTATGTACATCAAATACACCTGCCTCACCTCGTTACCCGTATAAAATACACTTGTCAACACCCAAACAAACAGCATCCAACAACACCACCATGGGCAAGACCAAAGTGCATTCTATAGACATCAGGGACAAGATTGTTGATCGGCACAAGGCCTGGATGGGCTACAAGAGAATCTGAAAGCAACTTGGAGAGTGCAACCGTTGGTGCAGTTATCAGAAATTGGAAGAAGCACCACACCACTCTAACCTCCCTCGGTCTGGGCCTCCACACAAGATCTCGCCTCGTGGGGTGTCCCCGATCATGCGAACGGTTAGAAATAATCTCAAAACCACAAGGGAGGAATTGACAAATCAACTGAAGGCAGCTGGGACCACAGTTACAAAAGAAACGGTTGGTAACTCACTACGCCGTCATAGATTGAAATCCTGCAGCACACGCAAGGTCCCCCTGCTCAAGAAGAAACATGTACAGGCCCGCATGAAGTTCAACATTCACCACCTGGACGACTCAGATGAGGCCTGGAAGAAGGTGATGTGCTCAGATGAGACCAAAATAGAACTTTTTGGCCTCAACTCAACTTGTCGTGTTTGGAGGGCAAAAAACACCCAGTACAACCCAAAGAACACAATCCCCCCCTCGATGGCAACTCCATCGTATTGGGGGGAGGATGGACGGGGCCATGTATGTGGAATTCTGGACCAACATCTCCTTCCCTCAGTGAGAGAGCTGAAGATGGGTCGAGGGTGGGTATTTCAGGACGACAATGACCCTAAGCACACCGCCAAAGCAACAAAAGAGTGGCTGAAGAAGAAGAAGCACATCAAGGTTCTGGAGTGGCCTAGCCAGTCTCCAGACCTGAATCCAATTGAAAATCTTTGGAGGGAGCTTAAAATTCCAGTTGCCAGGCGACAACCTCGGAACC
>NW_015151142.1:450750-453306 GCF_000732505.1 Cyprinodon variegatus
GCCGAAATGTGCACAAACCTTGTCACCAACTATAAAAACCTTTAGACATCTGTGCTGGCCAATAATGGCTTTTCTACAAAATATTAACATGCTGTTTGTCCAGGGGGTCAAATACTTGTTTTTCCTCATCAGATGGTTATTAGTTTTTATAAATTCATATGATGTGATTTTCTGGAATTTTCTTTGGGATTCTGTCTTTAACTGTTAGAATGTACATATGATTACAATTATAGATCGTTGCATTCTTTGTAAGTGGGGAATTATTTGTTAAACATGGAGCCAGGAACCTGTCGAAGATTACCTCCCTTGCTCATTTTCACATTTATTTTTCCAGACTTATGAAACTCATCACAGAGAGCAGGTATGATTACGTGGAGAAACTTGCATTATTGTAAACATGTTATTTCTCAAATTAAGCAAGGGGGGGGATCTCTGCAACTTAGAACCTGCAGAGGATTCCCTTCACCCCTTATTTTCACATTCCCTTAAATCGCATTGTCTTTGCCGCTTGGCCGTGATGCTTTTCAGAACACCACAGGCTGTGAGCTACTCGTAAGTGCACAGCCTGCCAAATGTTGAAAGGGCAATGTTATTTCCATTACTGTTAGTATATAATAGACATTTACACATTCAGTGATAAAAAAAAAGTCACAAGGGATGGTATGGGGGGATGGTCATATAAGAAGGGGGGATGATTTTTAAGATTTTTTTTAATAAGGGGAAGCCATCACCCCTCAACTCGAGTACTGATAATAACAAATAATTAGATCAAATGTGGACTTATGTTGATGGTGTTTACAGATAAATCTTAATTTATCATTACAATGTTATTAAATACTAACAGTTCTCTGGTTTGCAGAAAATTTCTTCTAACCAGCAACAAAGACCACTGCCAGATAAAGATGATCTGTCCTTAGTAAGTTTTACATATTGTGAATTAGATTGTGGTTACATACCAAATTTATTTGGTATTTGTCTTTGTATTTGTATAGTCTTTTATCGCCTTATACACAAATACTTTAGGGGTAATACTATTCCTTTACTCTTGCTTTCAAGGGTTATTTTACACTTATATTTTATTGGAAAGCAATGATTTTTCATTTGGTATTATTTTTTAACTTAAAAAACATTAATACTGAAATTTGTTTGAGACATTTCTTTGCTTTTTCCCAAGCCTTTGCATTCATCAAGAGTTACAGGTAATCAACACATTATTTCATACCATGTACAATATATTTGTCTATGAAAATCACCAACATAAAATATTTTTCTCTAACTAGTAAAGAGAGAGCTGGATGTTGAGTCTAGTGATGATCAACCTGCAGCAAAACAACATCGTGGGGCAGATCAGTTTTCAGGTTTAAACAACATTTACTGTGGAGCCTTGTAGAAGTTTAAAAATGCAATTGTTTAGACCACAAACCTAATAGCACGCTGATGGAATTATAGACAAAATGTTTTTTATGTAACATTAGAAATAAAGAGTACGGTAATTTGATTTTATTGCTGTGAATAATGATCTTTGGTCCTGCTAATTTTTACCAACAGAAGAATCAATATTGTCTGATGTAAAAAAGATAATGGTAAACGTCTATGAAAAGCTGCGCCAACAAGAGTATACCAAGCTCATTAATTACCTGAAGTAAGTATTTTTCCCTGTTTATGCAATAGTCCTATGAAGCTTGGGAAGCATTTTATTAATTATTAGTTAACTCTATTATCCTAATTTCCCTCATAATGCTAAAAAGGTTATTCAAAATCCAACCTTATTAATGCAAGAACCTATGCATTAAGAGGAACCTAAATGTCTGTAAAGTCACAGAAATCATACAGAGTTGTAGTTTTACTACAGCTTTGTGTTAGGTTGTACTATTGTATGCAGTTATGTACTTATTTTATGTATAAGAAGAGTAAGATGTCAGAGAGAAGTATTAACACCCTATAGGGTTAGTCGAGGTCAGTATTTTGTGTTCCTGTAAAACAAAATCTTCATAATTAAAGATTAGTTGGCTGTCTGAAGGAAAAGAGGAACAATATGTTACACAAATAAGAAGGAATAAAGGGTAAAGTATTTTTTTGTTAAGAAACCAGCAAACCAGCATCCTTCCTGCCTGCAAGGAAACTGTGAGCATAAAAGAGGACAATATTCACACACCCCTAAGCTCTTAACTAAAGCAACATGTTAATCCTTGCTGGTCGTATGAAAAGGCCAAGAGCTTTCATCAGAAGTACATCATTAATTCAAACCTGACTTCTTTGTTGCTGTATGAATAAAGAAGCCATCTAAATGTTATTTACCGATGAAGTTAAAGGGATAGTTCGGGATTTTTGACATGAATCTGTATGGCATCCCCATCACCAGTGTCATGCAATCACACTGACTTACCCCTGGCAGCATCCTGTGAGCAGAGTTCTCGTCCAGCTTTGGTCAAGCCGAAAGTAGTCCGGCAGGTTTGCTAGACCCAGCGAAATAAAACGTTTCTCTTCCCAAAACATAATGGGCCGGATCTATCAAAGGTTTGCGTGTATAAAAATGTGAGCTATTTCACTGCGCAC
>NW_015151142.1:453316-454667 GCF_000732505.1 Cyprinodon variegatus
GTGCGCAGTGAAATAGCTCACATTTTTATACACGCAAACCTTTGATAGATCCGGCCCATTATGTTTTGGGAAGAGAAACGTTTTATTTCGCTGGGTCTAGCAAACCTGCCGGACTACTTTCGGCTTGACCAAAGCTGGACGAGAACTCTGCTCACAGGACGCTGCCAGGGGCAAGTCAGTGTGATTGCATGACACTGGTGATGGGGATGCCATACAGATTCATGTCAAAAATCCCGAACTATCCCTTTAAAGGGGAAAAAGTGATTCTGTTTATATAGTCTGCTAAGATAGAAACAAAGAGATCAAGCTAAAATAATACGTTTAGATGTAGCAATTGATACTTTAAATACTTTGATTTGTTAAAGTATGACCAAAGGTGATGTAATAAAGTACATGTTAGCAAGAAGTTAGGAGATATTGATGTTGAGTTTGCTTCATAGACACTCCACAACCTCCTCTGAACAATGGAGTGTTTATTAAAAAGGTGCTGACAGAACCAGATGAAACAAACAAGACGGGGCTGCTGCTGGTTAAGAGGGACTGCAATACATAATAACGATTTTAATCCGCATAAAAAGGTGATGAAAAAGGAGCTTTAGCTGACCTTACAACACTTTACTTTCATTGCTGAAGACAAATTAAACTAATATTCTAAAAGACAGAGAATTACATCCAAAAGGACCAACAAAGCTAAACCGGTTGTCCCTTTTTCTGTCTCTCCTCTATTTTTGGGGCCAACATTTCACAGTCTGAAAAAGAAGAACCTTTTATCTTTTCATTTTCATTATATATATATATATATTTGGAAAAGAAAAAGCTTTGATCTTTTTTGGTTTTTATTTTTGCAAAATAAGAGCCTTTTCTCTTTTTTATTTAAATCAAGTTTTTCTAAAAAACTCAACCACAGCCGTTAGCTACTATTGTTGATGAGGTTTCATCAGTACAAGTCTGTCCTTCCTCTAAAACAAACATGTAGCCTTCCCTTTACATAGAGTTAGAATGTTAAACAAAAAAAAGTTTCTTTTATTTTTAGAATGATTCTGTTTAATTTAGTTGTTACTAATTCCCTGCCAAATGCGTACTAATTAAATAAACCCAGTCTCATGGGAAAATGTACCCCTCACTACGTTGGTCCACACTGCAAAACGTAGTGGAGGTATATTAATGGCCATTTTTTTGTGGTACTGTTACGTTTCTTCTGCCTATACGCTTTCTATTGTTTTACGTCCTAGTCACGTGACTTTCAAGATTCCAGCTGGGAGAAGAAAAAAATATATATAGATGGTCGACATTCGCTCATTTTTTTGTGGAAAGATTAATAACTTGAGTTTGTTTTTGCATTAAAATGAGT
>NW_015151142.1:458042-460002 GCF_000732505.1 Cyprinodon variegatus
ACTCATTTTAATGCAAAAACAAACTCAAGTTATTAATCTTTCCACAAAAAAATGAGCGAATGTCGGCCATCTATATATATTTTTTTCTTCTCCCAGCTCGAATCTTGAAAGTCACGTGACTAGGACGTAAAACAATAGAAAGCGTATAGGCAGAAGAAACGTAACAGTACCACAAAAAAATGGCCATTAATGTACCTCCACTACGTTTTGCAGTGTGGACCAACGTAGTGGGGGTACATTTTCCCATGAGACTGGGTTGAAATAGCATATACAATGAGTATAAAAGTGTAAATTTTCGAGGTTATTAAGGCACCTTTATTATTGAGTTATAACAAGTGTAAATGATACGCGGAGCATGAGTTTGTGAATTAACCGATAGATGGGTAACAAACTAGCCCTGGCTGCTAGATGGTTTGACACGCCTCTTACCAAAGAGCGTGGCCCTAAGAAGACTATATTTAGAAAGGGGTCAGTGCCTTCTGTTTGCCCAATCAAATAGATGTCATCGAGGCTCCTAACAGTACAATGCTCTGTAGATTGAAAGATCTGTATGAACCCAGGTTGGTTTCTGAGCTGTAGCCCATAGTGAAGTGAGGAGTGGGAGGGACTATTGGGGACCATTGTGACACATTACATTTATACAGTTTTATATTTCCACAATTCACAAGTAATTTGAATGTTTTTTGTTTTTATTAGGACTAAAATCACTTATTTGAGCACAAACAAAAGAGAGATGGTTGGTGTCTTTGGTAGATCTGGAGCCGGAAAGAGTTCGTTGATTAATGCTGTCATTGGTAAAAAAAACCTTCTGCCTTCTGGAGATATGAATGCTTGTACCTCAGTCATGATTAAAGTGGAAGCTAACCTGTGCAATAAGTATGAAGCAGAAATTGAGTTCATCACAAAAGAGGTAAATAGAGCTATGAAAAAGATTTATCCTTCTTTAAGAATGCTTTGCACTCAAGAAACCAGACTGACTAAACAAATCGTTTTTTCTGATTGGGAAGGAATGGCAAGATGACATGTGGTCAATGCTGCAATATCTCGGTGATGATGAAGATATTGGTGAGGATGACTTTGATGATTATGAGAAAAAATTATCAGCTGTCTATGGTAAAGACTGGAGAAGAATACCCAGGGAGAAATTAATGGAATGGAAAACCTTTGAAAAAATTCCTGAATTTCTTCAATCCAGGACAAAAGTTTTGAAGTATGACTCTGTAAGTATTATTTGCTTATATACCTGTGTTTCATTACGAGTGAATTCATTTCAATATTGCAGTGCACCTCAAGTATCACCGGGCCTGTCTCCTCCCCCATCTTATGCTCCTCACTGGTGGGGGGTGCATGTGTCTGCTGAGGTGCTGGTAATTTTCTAGGTTAGGGACTTTGGTGAGCACTGTCTCTTACCTGGTTACTGCAGCGCCAGGCCAGGCCCCCACAGCATTGTAGGGTCTCCGTTGGAGAGTGGTCCATCCCCATTCCTTGGAATCCTTGGCTCTCATCTGGGATCTTGGGAGTGACTGTCCTCCAGCGGAGCCCATTTGCTTGCTGCGAAGGACCCGTGGGACCATGGCACTATAACCACTGTGGTTGAATCTCTCAGAGACTGGGCCTGGGTGTATTTGTTTGCCCTTTTCTGGTGGATGTGGCTGTCTATTTATCTGCCCTTCTTGTATCCCAGTTATCTGGGGGGCCTTTGGATATTTGTGGCTCACGTTGGCTTTTTATTGTTCCTGGGCCCTGTAAAGGTTGGGGTGTACGGGGTGTACAGGGCACCGCCCAATCTCAGACACTATGGTTTCAAGGAATGTCCTCAGTGCTGCAGTCCCAGAGGTCATGCTGGAAGCCAATCCTGGTCAGGGATCCAGAATAGACAGGAACAGACAGAGCAGGCAGAATCCAGATCAGGCAGGAACAGAAACAGGTGGCAGGATCCAGACTTCCAGGCATCCACAGG
>NW_015151143.1:0-58349 GCF_000732505.1 Cyprinodon variegatus
TTTGTTCTCAGAATTCTGACTTTAATCTCAGAATTCTGACTGAATTCTGACAATAAAAAAAGTCAGAATTCCCATTCTAAATTCCCATACTAAACTGAAATAGAATTTTAAAATCAGTAAACTTTTTTTTTTTTTCAGTGGCCCTAATCCTCTTCCGTATTTAACAGCTGGTCACAAACCAGCCATTTTTCTTGGTAGGCAACTGAGCTCTCCTTGGTCCAGGACAATCCCCTCTCCCCCTTACTAAGTTCTTCTGCTCTGATAATAAACCAGAAATTAATCCAGTGACCTGTCATTGGTGCCAGATTAACCAGGCTAGTCTAATCTGATCTACTGATGTGTGATTTGAGATCGCTCCAAACTTAAATTTTAGCTGTTTTTCCATTTTACACTAGTGTTAATTCCAGCCTCTTATTATCCTCAATAAGTCACAAAAAAAACTACTGAAAAAAATGTCATTATTTGGTTTGCAAAGAGGAATCTGACTTTAGACAATTTATGTATTTTCCATAAAACATGCCAACACTGCTTTGTTCCTAATAGAATGTGTTCCTCTCGTCAGCTTAGACATAGAGAAGTTGGTTTAAGATAATTAATTTACCATTATACCTGAAGCTATAATAGTTTAATCACATTCCAAAAATATTAGGAAAAAAAATAAATAAAAAACATTTTGCCGTAGCTAAGAGAGAAAAAAAAATGGTGGGCCTTTTAGACCTTTTAGAATGTGCCTTTTAGAAGGAAGAGGCAGGGATGTATGCAATCACTAATTAAACTTATGGTGATAATGACGTCTGAATAATTTGTATCAATCCTATGAGGCTGCAATTGCAAGGTTGTGCAATTACAGAGTAAACATGTAATTATCAGCACAATGAGGCTATTCATTATTCAGCGTAAGCAAACTGAATATAGCTGCCTGTAAACAACCTGGGAAAGCAGCCAATCTAGATTTCAGGAAACACACTCCTCGCAAATGCAGGATATAAATCTCACGATGCAAACAGGAGAAACTGTTGAGGTGACAGACTGATTGGTAGCCATTGACCCATCATGCATGAAAGGGGGTGGCTCCTGCCGTCCCGTCCGTTCTGAGCTGTGACAGCTGGCTGCGCAGCGTTCCAGCAGGGCCCTCATTAAGTTTTTACCCTGCTGTCAATCTGGCTTGTTGTTAGAGAACACCAGACTGAGAGGGGAAGCACTTTAAGATAAACACAAACTCCCCAGAGGGAAAAATGGCAACTGCAAAGGTTTGTCTAGCAACATGTCAGGAAATGTAGATGAGTAAGGTGTAAAGAAAAGCTGAAGATACACTGATTAGAAGTTCATTTAAACAAAATAACCTAAAAACTCCAATAAATTACATTGCTTTGCACGCTTCATGGTTTAAGGTGGCTAGACCGTAAAATACTTGTTTTAAACCAAATCAGAGGCAAAAAAAGACTAAATGGACCCTTAAACTCAAAGATGTCGGAGGAAGATGGCATCTTCCTCCGACTTTCTTTTCAAAGCATCACACTAATACTGAAGGCAACTTTAGATCACAACTTCCAAACTAAAGAGCGTTGTCAGACTAATGTGTTAGCATGATGCGTTCACTGACAGTAAGATAAGATTGGCTCTGTAGTTCCTACAAGTTGATTACCAGATTGAACTGTTGAAAAGTCATCATTGCAGTCAACAGCTGATTTTTCAGTTATCCTTCACAGAAAACAAAGAAAGAAGCAAACTATCGATTTTACAAAAAACAGCTGTCATGCCATTAAGGCTGAAACAATCGATTATTGAAATAACCGTCAACTAATTCAGTTATTTATTAATCGTTAACTGGAGTATAGAGACTGTAAAATATGCCTTTAGTTGACAGAGCAACATACTTGGAGCAGGAATTATACCAAAATTATAAATATATTATAGTATATAAACATTTTTCATTTAAGATGAAAAAAATATATATTTTTTTTTGTTTCACCTGGTTTGATTCTTAAGACTTAGACAGTAAAAAAAAATCTTTGAGCAACCTTTTGATATTTGATTATTAATCATTTAATCAAGAAAATAATCCACAGATTAATCGATTAGCGAAATAAGAATTACTTGCGACACTAGATGACATAATGTTTTTAAACCAAGGTTGCCATAAGAGGAAAATCTAAATTTGTTGGTTTTTTGTTGATATTTTGTACAGCATCTCTTCTTGAAGGTCTCACCTCTTCAGAGTCTTTTAGCGTGCAGACGTGGTAGGGCATAGAGACGAGTGTCTGATCTCGGCGATCAGCGATGTACAGCCACCACCACTCTTGCTTCTCTTCTGGGAAGTAAAGGCTATAGGCCGAATGCGTCACCTTCGACTTCGTTTCCAGCAGCGCCCGTTCTCGCCGCTGGATGCTCTGCTGCAGTGCCTCCCACTCCTAAAAGGTTGGATGAAGAACAATCACTACTCAGTCGTTATGACAATCTAATAAGAATCTGAGAATAAAAACAATCATGCCGACCTCTTCGTCGTCTCCAGCACCCTCATCAACCTCAGTGTCGCTCTGTTTGTCGCTTTCATCGTCTCTTTCGCTGGGAGAGTCCTTGTTGGCTTCACCTTCCTCTGACTCGCTGCCCTTATCTGAGGCTTCATCATCTTCCTCTTTCGTTGCGGATGCTGCAGATGATGCTACAGCGGCCGTTTCCTGAGAGCAGAGACGGAACAATAAACTGATCCCAGACGGTTGACATTGTCGGAAGGAGATTCTTTCAGACAAGATTTGGGGATGCTTACATTTCCTGCCACATTGCCGTTAGCCTGCTTGGCTTTAATAGGAGCAGGCGTGGCTTTTTTCTTGGTCAATTTCTTCTTCTTGGACTTGGCTGTCTTTTTGGCCCCTTTATTCTTGTTTTGCCAAACTTTTGTTTTGGCCTTATTCGTGTCTCCCTGATTAAAACCAGACATGATTCATAGTTGTGTTTTATTGAAGGTAAAATGTTAAAAAAAACTTTTTCTATCTGCAGATCAAAGTTGCTATGGTATCCTTACTGCTTCCTCTGTATTGGTAGCCTCCTCTCCTTGACATGTTGATGCTTCCTGCTCCTTCTCAAACATATCCTACAAACAGATAGCAGCATTTAGATAGGTTAAACAGCACCCTCTAGGGTTGAACATACATAGAGTATGCTCAACAAAGCAATTTCTTTCTATTAACTCAAAGTGTTAAGCCAAATGAAATACTCACTGCCATACGCTTTCTGGTTAAGGTAACAGTTACTGTGACGATTGAGCCTGCGGTGATGTTATGGCTGTCTTCATCATCAAGGACTGTAAATGAAAAGGAAGAGAAACTGCTGAATTAAAACAAAACGTCAAATATTGGGCCAAGAAAAAGACGGCATCGCATTAATCTGTCTAATCTTTCAAACATGTTTCCTGACAAGGAAATTCAATTTAAATGAAATGGTTTTATCATGGATTGAGCATTAAGACTAACCCTGGAGCTTGATGTCCATGGTGATATGAGGGAAGCTGCCCAGCACAGCAATGACCTCATCGTACTTCTCCTCCCCGAGGAAACGCAGCATGTTGCGTCGGTCTGAGTCCTTTAGACTGACCAGGTCCTGCAGGGACCGCACCTTATACTGAAGGGAACAGGAAGAGAATGCCTCCTCAGTGTATCACAGAAAACATTGGTTGTCCTTATAGAATTAACCATTAAATGTTTTTTGTATTCTAGGAGATATGGTCATTGGACAGGCTGTGTGCAAAAGGTTGATCAACCACCTGCACCGAGAATAATAAGGTCATGTGAACTTATACTGGCATTAAAATATAACCGATTCATTCCTTTAAAAAACAAAATGGCAGCCTGCTTAAAAAGGGACATACATTGTGCGTTTAGAGTTGTTGTTTATGATGTTCTAAATTATATTAGATGAATAAATATAGTAAAAAATGTGCTTTAAAAGTTATTAAATACATATTTATAAAAAAAAACTTAATTGCATTTAAACAGCTTATATAATAAGACATTAAATGTCTGTAACCTGGAGGATATGTTACCCAGTTAGGGGTATGAAACACCTCTATTACTCACAGACTTTATGAGTGAGGGCGCCCCCCACAGGATCAGAAAACACTCCAAAATCATCAAGGATTCAAAAGTCTCCAGGTCCCTGGATGATATGTATCATGATGGGATAGGACGCTTCACTATTCTGTCAGTAAAGGGCCGATGCAGGATGTGCCAGAACTGACTGACCTCAATCACACACCAGAAGTGAAAAGAGACTTTGCATTGTTACTGGCAAAAAGGCTCACAACTGTTTCCTCAGCTTTCAACAGTTAAGTTTACATGGAGATAAATAATCAGAAGAAAGTTCTGATCAGATCGAAAGTTTCATGTAAAAATCAGACTTAAGATTTTAATCCGACTCTGTCTGATCGGAAAAAAATTTTCACCCCAAAAGAAGAATTTGATAAATAAAATATTACAAAGATGTTTAAGTGGTATTTTGTAATGCTAAACAAAGGGTCTATATATAAAAATAATAATAATAATTGTGCCATTTAAACCTAGATCAGTTAGAAAGTGTAAAAAAAAAAAAGGCGGCATCTAAAAGGGGTTTTTGAGTGAGCTTCAAGCTAAAAATAACTCCTTGTTTTGCAGTTTCTACCATCAAAGAGAAAATCCAAGGTGTTCTCTAGTTAAAAGTATAATTCATATGACTGGTGCCTTTTAACATCCGTATATTCTGTATTAGGCTGATGTTTGTTTGAAATATGTTTCTAATATCAAAGCAAAAACAGTTTCTACTTATATGGTTAATATTTGCTGCATTGCATCGACCAGTTAGAAAGAATGTTAAAAATCAAGAGGAACCAGAAACTGGGACCAGCGGCACTATCAGGTAACACAACAGAACAGCTTTACTAAAGCCTCTGTTGCATTACATGGCAGACTACTAGAACTCCTCTACAGTGTTAGGATGTCCACATTTGTTGAAGCCCTGATTATCTGCTGATACAGACTGAAACTTAAGACAGAGACCAATAAAGGTGTTGATGGGTACCTTCTTTGAAATGCAGTAGCGGAGATTCTCCTCTTCGAAATGAGGCAGTTGCAGCAGCGGTGACTTGGACTCCTGCAGGCCCTGCACGATCATTTGGGTCAGCTTCATAAAATTCTCAATGGTTGTCAGTCTGGGAGCGTGGAAAGCTGTAAATGAGGTAACAAGTGCACAGCTGATTTATAAAGGAAAGAAAACCCAGACATCATGATGCTGATTGAGTTCGGTAATCAGGCTGTGTGAACCTCCTCTGCTGTTTGCCATCATGGTGAGCTGGCAGCCTATGTTGATCATCTCCTGGAGGAGAGCTGGAGTCTTCCTCAACACAAATCTCTGATCTGATGAAGAAACATACACAACTTGCTCACTGTTTCTTAATGTAAACAATTTTTACTTTAAATGACCTTTAAACATAGCTAATAGAAGAAATGTGATCTTATTTCTGCATGACTAGAATGTCTAATGACTTTCCCTTTAGTGTGTTTTAATTTCTTCCAGTTTATTTAAAGCTCATTAAGCCTCAACAACCAGAGCTACTTTCTTTATTACCCAACCAGAGCCTTTAAGATCTCAGGCACTTCTGCTACTCCAGAGACTTTTATAGACATATGCCTGCAGTGCACAAATTTATATTAACAGAAGTACAACCCAACTGAGAGCCTGGTTGGAAAATACAGTATTAATTTAGCTACAAACCAGAAGCTTCATAAAAGCTTTACATTTAAAGAAGTTTAAGAACTTTATGTCAAACATATTTAAACACATCAGTCAGTCCTACCTTCCTCTAACTCCTCTGACACCTCCATGCGGGCCAGATGTGAAAGCACCAACACCCTGGCCTTTAGACTGTATGGATAACAGAAAGGAGGCTCCTTCTTCTTCACATTGATATTCCCCAATTCACGGATCAACTGCAACAAATGTTTAAGCATGTTAAATGTTAAATCGGAATCCTGAATATTTGGGTGTTAATGCTTCTTAGTTCTGGTCTGGCTTAGTTAGAGGGTTGTAAAAGTACAGAAACCCAACTGTTTTGTTTTCTCTCCAAATATACTTCTTTGGGAAGGGGTTTATAACAATACCCCAAAGAGTAATGCTTATGCAGATTATCTTTCATCGATTACCTAACAAATGTGATGCACCAATACATTACTTTTTTAGATTAATGTAATCATTAACTTTAATTCTCATAAATGATAAAAATTCAAAGATCTTTTCTGCCTTTTAATCCTAAATATCAGTTGTTTTTCCAGTCCAAATCTGGTGTTAGAAATATTTTGTTTCCTTATTTAAAAAGTGGATTTTTATATGTAGTTTGTTGGAAGGTTGGCAGACCGAGCTTGGTGTCCACAGCCAGGGCAGTGGATTTACATTGTACCCCTAAATAAACTGCGTGGTGAAGGGCGGTTAAGAGGCCAGCGGTGAATCCCACAAGCTGAGAGCGTTCGCAGCTCCGCTCTCACCTCATGCTACTAGATAGAACTGGGGTGTTGTCAAACAGCAGCATCGCACGGAGAGAGAAGGGATGATCGGTGAAGTTGAAAATTCAGAGCTTTTCTTTGAAATCGCGCCGTGGCACCAATCAGGGACTTGTTGTGACGTAGGTTGAAGAGTAGCAGCTAAGGCAAAGCTTCTTTCAATTAAAGGAAAGTTGTAGGACAGTCATATTTAAATTTCAAATCATTCTGGCTTAAACATAAATATTAATGTACCTTTTAACAGACGATATTGTCCCAAAAAATTCTATTTAAAAAAAATAACCTGTCTTAAAATCTGTGTTTTTTTATTTATGGAGGCCAGTTAGTTATATGTCAGCCTGAACATCTAAATTCGGCCAATCATATATCAATGATCATCTGTCAATCAAATTTCTTCGGTCATATAATCTTGATTCATATGTCGCAGCTCATATATACGAAACAGCTGAAAAGCTAACATAACTGGCAGCGTTTTAAGGCAAGGGCTCAAACATGTACGGCTGTAAGCCTTCTACACCAAACCAAGCTTCTGCCGCCCTGGCCGTCCTCTTCCACAACAACTTCGTCCCTGCTTTCCTCCTCTAAATAAAAAATGTATTATGGAGGAGACTCTTCCACGACCTCTGACACTAAACTCTCCTCCTCTTGCATGTTTCCGCTGTCCATAGCGTTCCTTGACAGTGTAGTTGCTAAGTGCTACTTGGTCCTAATGTAATTTCCCATTGGGAATAGCACTAAGTTGCTAACTGGTTAGCAAGAAGCTAACCACAACTAAAAAGCTTGCGAACCTTACGCCACAAAAATCCCGCCCCCTTGATAATCGACTAATCACATTCACTTTATTCACTCGTGTAAAGTCCTGCACCACTCGGGAGAATTCAGAACTGCAGCTGTTGGAACGGCCGCTTCCCTACGAACATTGAGGAAATCATGTTTACTTCAGCCTTAGAAACCCTGTTCATCATCCTCCCTTACCTCCAGCACAGAGCCTGGACTGTCACTGCCCATTGCCCAGCATCTGTGCTTTCTGTGTTGATAGATTTAAAAGGAAGTCCCACCAAATCCGACCGTCATCCAGATGCAGCTCTGGATGAACCAAAGTATACTTATTTTATCAGCGCTCCCAAGACTTTTCCAAAAACTGAGCGTCTCCCCAAGCTAATTCAAAAGTTGTTCATAGAGAGCAATTAGCTTTTTTTTTTTTTTTTTTTTAAATGCCGACAATTAGATCTTGACAGGAAATGCTGTGGGGTTGCCAGGGGCAGCGGCAGGTCCAAACTGATGAGGCTGGGGAATTACTAAACTTAAATAATAATTCCAGCCACTAAATAATAAACTGTAAAACTGCCCGCTGTTACATTTAATACAAGCACAGGAATGACGTGATGTTATGCAATAACTTTATTCTGGAAACAAGCACAGCACTAACGTCTGCAGGGATGGTGACGTCATCGGCCAAAATTAAAAATGATTCTGTCTTAAAAACAAAATCAGCACAACCAACAATTTTGCTTGGACAAACTTAAGTAGCACTGAAAATGCAGGTGATTTTCATTCAATTTGGAGCTTAACGAGGGATAGTTGACCTTTGGATGATCTAAAAAATTATCTTTATTATCTCTGAAAATAAATGATTTATTTTTAGAAATGTAAATTCAACAGGACAAAAATGCACTAATGAAACAATAACCATTTAGTCTATTTGCTGAGTGTTTTTCACATGGGTGGAGTGCCAGCTTTACACAACTGAAACTCCTATTCAATGATGAGGTCCAGGGTTTAAACACGGTGCATCTGAAATGCAGAGCTGTGAACTACCTGCAATGCTCCTGAAATCACTGGGGACATCGCAATAGGTCTGAATGAACCTTAAGGGTGATGAAATATTTTCGGTCAAAATGCCCCCAAAAGAAGGTTTGTTTTACCTGTGGCACTTCAGTGTTGTCTGTGGGTCTTATGGTGGCTTCTTTAGTGCTGCGAGGGTCAAATTCAAAGGCTGCAGTCAGCACCATGATTAAACCTGGAAGGAAGATTTGGCATAAAGATTAAACAATGATATTCTTTTTACTTATATACACATATACATATAGAGCTGAATGAGAAGTGTGATGGAGTTCAAAGAAAATACAAGCATTAAAGAGGAAACTCACGTTTCATGTTCATGTTTGGTGTCTTGCACATAAAATGCATAAAAAGCTGAGTGGTGCTGATGAGAATCTGGTCTCCACTATATCGGATTGAGCGGTACCACCACGTTCCCTGAAGAAACAGGCAAAATTAGAACATACACTAAAAAATGCCAAGTTTAAAACGTAAAAATCCTGTTTTAAACTTACCACAACTACAGGAAGGATGACCATGAAGGCAAGGCCATAGACTAACAACACCTGAAGAAGAAAAGTGTCACTGTCACCATAGAAAAGGTGCAAAATTGACAAGAAAAAAAAAAAAAACAGCAGCTCATAACATTGTTTGAATAATTCATGCTACTATTTTTATACCAGCATTGAGTTCTTTTGGTCAACAATCCAAGCAGGCAGGGCGATGCCAAAGCTGGTGGCTGTGAAAAGAGAGACAAAGCAGACCAAAGCAGAAAGGTTATACATCTGGGAAGGAATCTTTTTATACATCTAGACCCCCCCTGTTGGTTTGGTTTTCAAGACCTATTCTGTGGGGTGGATAGGGCTTTGTCTGTGAGCATTTATTATGTCGAAAAGGGATTTTTTTTCCTGAACTAAACAGAAATAAATCCACCTTTCAACACAACAAACTATCCTCTGTGAGAAAAACAAGAAAGAATATTTTTACTTTTCTTTCCCTCTAACAAAAACAAAGCTTGTCGACCCTCATCAACACAAATAAGTCTGAAATAATAATTAGGAAGGTTTTTTTAGTCAATGCATACTTTTCATGTTATAAGATTTTTTTCCTCTCAATCAAAAACCTTTCAACTCTAACTTCGGCTGCCGAGGCTGCAGTCTGATGGAATATCTACACAACAACAAGCTGGTAAAGAGTTCAGTTAAAAGAACTCTTCCAGAACTTCTGGAGATGGTTTCAAAAAGAAGAATTATTCATAAAATGAAGAACATTATGGACAGCAGTGCTGAAAACCTCTTCAGAAAACTGTTTATTAACAGAGCATCACCAGCAAGAGGCTTCCTGCCAATGGCTATCGACATCTACAATAACTTGTTGAAAAAAAAAAAAAACACTATACAGTTGTTACATTTAATTTCCGTTTAGGATCAAAAAATTTTTTTTTCCTATTTAATTTGTTGTCACCATACCGGTGTGTATTATCGTACATACAGTGCCATCTACGATTCAACTATTTTGCTTTGATCGTGTTACATTGTGAAAAGTATGTCACTGTCCAATTAAAACACATTTTATCCCAGGAAATAGTGCACAAGTACTATTATGTTAAAGTGCATAAATAACTAATTAGAAATGTTACAGTCTTCATTATTTGGCATTTAGACTAATGATCGCATGAAGAACAAATGTTTGTTATTTAGTTGAATCACCTTTTTGACCTTATACAACTGTCATTGGTTGTTTTTGTAGCAAATAAATAACTAATGTGGAGGAAGTTCTTTATCATGATGGACGTAGTTCATACTTGAAAAATCATCTCTGTTTACATCTAACATTTTGGTATGAAATAGAAAAAGTTGTTTTAAAGAAATAAACTGATAGAAATAGATTGTTTTAAAGCTTTAACTGACCTGTTGGGCCATCTGGGTTACCGTACGTTTCCCAGATGTATCGCGACTTTTCATTGGTTAAACTGCAGAACACAGAAAAAATAAATAAATATGATCCATTGATGCAAAATACAGAAATATGATGTTGATTTGACTGAAAAAGAAAAAAAAAGAAATAAGAAAAAGCAACACCTACGCAGAATATGCTTTGGCAATTGCCATAAATGTGGCCTCATCACCACCTTTGTCAGGGTGGTATTTTAGAGACAGTACACGGTACTGCTTTTTGATTTCTGGCAGCGAGGCACCCTGGAGACAAGAACACAGTTATATCTATATGTTCACTGTTCAAGAAAAAGCTAGGATTTTTATGGTAACTGCAAAAAAAGAACATTTTATTAAAGTTTCTGGGAAAAACACACAAATTAATCATTCAGACGGATTTTACCGGGTCCAAGTTGAGGACTTCATAGGGGTTGTATTCCTGGTACTCCCTGTCCAGTTTGGACACCTTGTAGGCTAGCAGCAGGAACACAGCCCACCCAAACAGCAAGGCTGCTTTTCTGAGGGAAAAAAAATAAAATAAATAAAAAAATTACAATAACTAAAGCCTTGTTTTGTTTTCTGTAGAAATTCTGAAACTTGTTTTGCTTTGTGTTTGATGAGCAAAGCTGGAAACGCACTCAAAGGCTTTGTCTTCTCCAAAGAATTAAGATTTGACAGAGGTTTTCTGCACTGACGCATAATACTAATCCATAACCTTACTAAAATAAAGAGATGGTAGTAAAACTGTTCCTTATAAAAGCTAATCAATAAAAAAAAAATTAATAACACAAAAAGTGAACAGATATAAAAAACAAAAAAATGAATGCCTTCAATTTTTTTATACAGTTTTTTCATCATTAGAGGCTTGTTATTGTAAACTAGTCTCACGGGAAGGCAGGTACAGGGCGGCGTGCTTTGGTGGTGCAGTGGTTAGCGCACATGACCCATTTATGGAGGCCTTAGTCCTCAACACGGGTGACCCGGGTTCGAATGTGGCCTGTGGTCCTTAGCTGAATGTCTCTCCCCCTCTCTTATACCTTTCAGGAGGACTAAGGCCTCGGTACATGTGCCATGCGGGCTAACCACTGGACTAACAAAGCACGCCCAAATATCAATGCTTTCGAATTTAACAATCTGCTGTTGTAATTCGTTTTTGACTCAAACTCTCTTAACAGAGAACTCGAGAATTTCCTCTGACAAAAGACTGTGGAAAGGCAGAAGTACTTAGAGGAAAAACACAAAATATTTTTCTTTATCAGACAGGGAAGAGCCTCTAATTTCTAACCGGATGATTGTGGTGGCACCGTTACGACTGGAAGTTAAAAAACCGAGTACCAGCTATCTATCGTAGTGCAGCCGAAGGGCACAAAGGTTCTGGTAAAGTTGTTGTTTATCATTTACGCACGGATGTTAAACTTGTTACCATGACAATAGCAAAAGTAAGGAAATATATGCCCGATGTACCACAGCATCTGTTGCCATAACAACAGCTCACTTGCTTACACCACCTCAGATGTCTGAGACACACGAGATGTAGTCCCATAGAGATTGTAATAAGCGTGAAACAAAAGTGATTAGCTGGCAAATGAAAAGATTTCTTCAACAGCCTTCTTTAAAGCTGTGCGGTGTTTGAAACTCAAACAATAGTGACACATTATTATTCTGTGTGATCTTTACCATTCGGGATGTCATCAGCTCTGTGCTCCGGAGAAACAGCAGCATATTTTATTGGCACGTTAAATTTTGTTGAAACTATTAAAAAAAAACTAGGAATATAACACTGAAATAGTTCATAACCAGTTAATTTTGCATCTATCCCTGATCAATGTTGTCGAAAAATCTGATCTTAGTGGAGGCTTTCTAAAAACCAAATATTAGATTTTAGTATGTAAACAAGATGCAATATAAATGACGGAGCAAGGGTCTAATGTGGGCGTCAGAAGACAAACTGCTTAAAAGCTGCAAGAGATTAAATGTAAGCAGCTCATGGAAAACATGGGGGGGGGGTTATGTCAGGCGATGAAACATGTTTAGAGAGACTGCAAACATCACGAAGAGATTAAGACAACAAACTGAAAGAAAAGTCTGTTAAATTAGGGTGTGGGTGTGTAGTAAATGTCACCCAGCTGCAGTGAAGTGGTTTATCTGCAAGCCACAAATGAATTTTAACAAAATAATCTGGAAACAAAACTAGCAGGTGGTCAGCTTTTCATCAGACAGCTATGTAATGCGCCATTTTAAATTAACAGTCATGTGACCAATAAGGATCGCACAGTTGGTATATTACACATAATAACAACTGATCATTACAGTGCTGCAGTGGGCAGCACTGCTGCCTTGCAGCAAGAAGGTTCCTGGTTCAAGTCCCAGTGTTCTGTCAGATAAGCACACCCGGTCAGACCAGCATACACATAGTCAATATCCGTTTATCCCTTTAGTTTTGTATGAAAAGCACACTTAAAACTACCTCAACAGGCGTATATCCCTTTAGTCATGTACAAAAAAAACTACTTAATTACTTAAGTTTTGGTGTTTTGTGAAGCATAAGGCGATCTGACCTTAAATTTAAAGTTTCTTTAATGACTAAAGGGATACATGTCCATTGAGATAGTTTAAAGTATATTTTTCGGACAAAACTAAAGGGATAAACGCAAATCTGATGTTTTGCGCATGCGTTTTGACTATAGGTATGCTGGTCTGACGGGGTATGCTCATCTGACAGAACACCAGCACAGGGTCTTTCAGCATGGAGTTTGCATCTTCTCCCCATACATGCTTGCGTTCTTTCCGGGTACTCGCTCACAGTCGAAAAACATGACTGTTAGGTTAATTGGCTTCCCTAAATTCCCCTTAGGTATGATTGTGTGTGAGAAAGGTTGTTTGTCTCGTTTGTGTCTGTGTTGCCCTGCGATAGACTGGTGACCTGTCCAGGTTTTACCCTGCCTCTCGCCCACTGATACCTGGAGATAGGAACCAGCACCATTCGGAACCCCAGCAGAGATAAGCGTGACAGAAAATGGACGGACGGATAAATAATTACAGCATTCGATCAGACAACAAAGATAACAGAAGTTGTAAACTTTTAAAGAGTAAAAGGATGTGTTGACACCCAAGCAGGAAATAAACTAATCTAAAAAGCCAAATGCTGAATATTTCACTATGGTGCAATAACGTGCTGCCGTAAATCAGTCAGAAGTGGTGTCCCGTAGGGTACCAGCCTTTTTGTTCTTTTTAAAAACCATCAAGCCCAGCTTTTTGCACTCACTTTAGTGTTGGGACCATGCTCTGCTGGGATTTGACCAGCCTGAGCCGATACCACAGACACCTGCCATGCACCCTCCTCAGGCTCTTCAGACGCAGTTGCTCTGCAAGGAAGATGCACAGGGAGCAGTTATTGACACATCAGCACAATCAGAAAGATGACAACATTGTATTCTTAATAGGATACCCTTTGCTAAGTCTGATCAAAATATGAGGAAATGTTCAACACTCCAGTATAGGTTGATTTCAGTCAGAAAGAGCTTTTATTTAACAGATCGAATCATTTTAAGCATCAACAGAGAGACTCAATAAGCAACAGCAACCAATGAACTTTGTCAGATTAAGTTACATAAGAGCATCTCTGTTGTTTACAAACAGATAGCAGAAAAATCCTGAAGGATATCAAAACAGATCCTAAGAAAACAACTCTAGGACTAACATTGGAGCTTTAAATAAAGCATTAGCGACATGGTTTTATACAAACACATGAAGCTAAATGCCTAAACAGACACAAAAGACACAAGTGTATCATCTTTCTGGCGTGTTTCTTCTACCACAATAATATATGAAAATAACAACACGTCCACAGGTATAATTATTTTACAATACAAAAGCATCCAGTGCTCCTCTGGGAGTCACTGGGAAATAAGTGACCCAAGTTAGCAGCCACCAGGCCTTACCAGCGTTCTGATCCCGCGGCCACAGGTAATATGTGGCCGGGATCACAATAAGTCCAACGAAGGACGTGAGGAAGTAGAAAAACGTATTGCCGCTGTCATCATACTGGAACTGTTGTCCGGCCATTTTGAAGCGGCTCTGGGGTCGCCCTTGTTCCCCACCGTTGCGTGTTGCCCCCCGTCAGAGCCCCAAATGTGACAGGCTTTTCGTTCACTAGCCTGCTAACATCCAGCCAAAGAGCTCGATGATTCGGTGTACGTGGTGTACGCATGCGCAATGTGTCTTCTCTTCTTCTCCTCCTCAATTAGCGCAAAGCAGACACAACGATAGCGCGCTGCTGCCCCCATCAGGTCACTGTTTAAAAACTGGACGTGAACCTTTTTTTCTTTTCTTTTCCTTTTTTTAAATAACTTTATTTGGAACAGTAACAATGACAAACTCAATCAATACAGTATAATAAAGCACAACATATAGTCAATCATACCTCCTAACACTTTTCTTGATATTTTTTCTTTTCTTTCAAGTTGCGAGGTAAACAGATGTTAAGTTTATGCCATACACTTCAAAAAGAGAGAGAGAAAAAAATCGAAAATCAAGGATATCTATAATTACATACGTCGAATATAACAGAATTATAATGAAAGATAAATGAATACGTAAAAATAATTAAAAAAAAATACATAACACACACAAAAAAAGCCAAGTAAGCATTATTCTTTAATTTGTATCGAGGGAGGGCTGAAAAAAAACAAAAAACAAAGAGGGGATATGACAAACCTTTTGCTTTTGGTTTCTGAATTTTTTCCAAGGAAAGATTTAAAAGATGGTTCTCCTGTTTAAATACAGACCATAACGGCCTGGATGTGAACCTACATGTCAAAGATATAGCTGTCTCCCATTTTGACCGGCAGTACGGAAGAGTAAAAGGGCCACTAAAAAAAAAAAAATAATAAAAAGTTAACTGATTTTTAGACATTATGAGAAAAAATACTTTAATCTCAAAATTCTGACTTTTTTTCTCAAAATTCTGACTTTAATCTCAGAATTCTGGATCTTAATGTAGATGGGCACCATGAAGAAAGAGAGATGTGGGAGCACTTAGCTTTACTGACTAATATGTGAGTTGTTTGGGAGGGTCAGTAGATGAAAAATGACGGAATCAGGCAACTTTTTATGTGCCTGAGGGGTCCCAGGTGATGCTATTTCATTAAAGGAAGAGCAGGAAGTGATTAAAACAAGAAAGCTAGTTTAGTGTCTAAACTCCACACAGTGAGACAGCTGCGTCAGAACGCTCTCTATGGTGCTTCTGTAGAAGGTGGTGAGGATATGTGGGGGCAGGTGGGCTCTACTCATCCTCCGCAAGAAGTACATGCGCTTTTTGCCCTTTTTGGTTCATAATTTAAGTTTCTACTACAGGAAAGGTGTGGTTTACAAAACTTAATTCATTTAGCTTCCAAAAAACTATCAAAGCTGTTCAACCGTACTATTTTGAACAAAAAATTTAACAAAATGTCTTTATAGTGGCAATATTTCATTCAGTGTCATGCTTCGTAAGCAAATTTATGGTGCCCAACTCTGATTCTTTTCTTTAACGTGCTTTTGATGACTGCATATTTATAGCAAGAAAAAAAAAAAGAGTTCAAATATGCCCAAGTGTTCCATATGCATTGCTTTCTCATATCTTTATTTGGCTTTTCTTTTTTATTTAACTAACATAAGTCTAAGCTGTCATGCTGCATGTCACCTACCTTAAATGTAACATGCATAAAATCAACATTTTGTGTTGGAGACAGCCGAAAGTTGCACAATCACACATGAAAGTGAAATGATAGATACCTTCTTAAAATGCCATGTGCTAATTATTACATTAGATCATCTTTCACTGTTCACCTCAGCACCATATAACTGTGTATTTTAAAGTCTGATGGCAATTGTGCTTATACACTAAAAAATGTTGCAACTGCTTTTGGCATTTACTTAATCATATCTAGTTACGTTAACGCAAAACTTTTTATGTCCTACCCTGCTAACGTGAAACAATTGTGTTAAAGTAACTAAATATGATTAAGTATATGCCAAAAGCAGTTGCATTATTTTTTCTGTGTATTATGTTATTAACTACAAGTTAATAACATAATCAACAAGTTGTATCCCTTCAGAATCTAGATATATATGCCAGAGTAATTGACCCCTCCAATTGTCCCATTAGGTGTGTTTGTGTTAATAATGGAATTAGTGTGTTTGTGAATTTGGCCTTTTGACTGATTGTAAATAGAAAATAATATATACATTTTTGCATGGTGGAGTTTGCAGTACTGGTACCCTTCAGCAAGAAGTCACCGGGTTTGGAATCCTGGCCTGATAGACAAGTGGTAGAAAACAGATCTATAGGTTTTATAATTATAACATTGAGTATCTAAAATATTGTGTTTACAAAAAGAAAATATTATTTTTTTCAAAGCAAAAAGGAGCTAAACGATGTAAATATTTTAAAGGACAGGTTCACATTGCATTAAAAACTCATGTCCAAGAGAGACGCATTGATAAAACAGCCATGCAGCAGCTACTTTGGACATTTATTCCATCTTATTACTGTATACCCATGATTTAAAGTGTTTAAAAAGAGCAAAAAACATTGTTTTAACAATTGTTTTAACAACAACTAAAATGCATCATTTTTCTTTGCAGCTGTTGATAATATTTAGATTAACAAATTTTATATTTAAAAAAACTGATATACTTTTACAGATGTTACTAATTAGTTCAGATGGCCACCAGGATATCCTCCAGATGTTTCCGTTTCAAGTCCGGCACCGTAGCGTCAGCAGCTGGATAACCCACAGGAAGCAGCATCAGCAGCTTCTCATTGGCTGGTCGTTTGAGGAGGAGCCTGAGCTGTGGGCCGCAGTTCAGGGGTGTGGATGTGACGGTAACAAGGCCTACATTCTGACAGACACACATTCATTTTTTAATTTTTATTTAACTATGTAGATGCTTATTTTGAAGACTGACGAATTTAAGTTTGTACTAAAATGAATTTGACTTTGACCTATATTTTATAATAGTATTCCTGACCTGTAAAGCTGCAAGAAGGATCCCACAGGATATGGAGACACTGATTTCATTGTAATAGTGGGTCTTTTTTTTGCCATTTGGTAGAATCCCATAAGCCTGTTTAAAAATGAGGATCAGGTACGGAGCAACATCCAAGTATTCTTTAATCCAGTTTGTTCTGAAATGCAGAAAAACGCAAGATACATTTTGGATTAGTATTTTTGCAAAACCATATAAGTTGCTTATTTCTTCCTTTTTTTCTAGTAAGCATATTAATGAAAAGACATGGAGTAATTATGTATATTAACCTTAATGGGGCCAAATCATGGACCCACTTATCTCCCATCCTCTGGCGGTAGTTCACCTCCTCCTCTTCCTCAACAATCAGCCTGATCTGGTGCTTTGTCTCTGGATCAGACACAACAACAAATGTCCAGGGCTCTGTGTGAGCTCCACTTGGCGCCGTCCCTAACAAGAAAGTGTTTATGAGCATATTTATAAATGATGATTGAATAATCAGCTGTGTGCTCATTATAAATGATAATAATAAATACAGTCTAAAAATATTTAAATCAGTTATAATACTTTTATTGGCCTCTTAAATACAGCAAACGTGTGAACAGATAATTGTTTTACTTTCACCTGCAGTGAGGATGACATTATTGATGACTTCTCTTGGGACTGGTTCAGGGCTTATGAATCGGACAGATCTCCGCTGGTTCATCAGGCAGTAAAAATCACTGGACCTCTGCAGCATGGCCTCCTCTGGGTAACGTTGGGGTGAATAGGGCACATGCGCTAGTTCCTTCTCTTCGTCGTTTTCCACCCATTCATCTTCATCTAAAAGGATGACAAAGCAAATACACCTGAGGCTTATGATGTTTAAAACGAATTAATTAAGTTAGATCTGTTTAATGAGGAGTTTTTTTCAATGGAAATTATTTCCATATCGAAAAAAAGGGACAAATAAAGTTTTGACTTTCAAATATCACTCAAGGGTTTCATGATAAAGAAGGAAATATTATTAAATGCTGTATTTAAAAAAAAAAATACTGAAATTTAAAAGGCTGACATTTTATTTAATACCAAAAGCCTATATCTAATGGTACATGTGCATATATTTTTTAATACCAACTTTACTGACTTTACAAGCAGAAAACATAAATATAAGAGTATTTGTATACACCCATAAAATGTAATGGACATGGTAAAAAAAAAAAAAGAAATAAACAAAACATGCATGGAAAATGTATGTTGACTGATTTGTCTATACACTAGATTCATGGATTTATTATGATTCTTGTAAAATGAATTACAAGAATTGACAAAGAATATATGCAAAAGGGGATACTTTTGAGAGTAAATCATATAAGCTTTTTATTATATGCAATTCATGAAATATAAATTGAAGATGATTTAATGCTTAAGTTTTTTAATATGTTTCTCTTTTCCATCTGGCACGTAACACAGAATAGAGCAAAAACAATATAATTATTTATTTGGGCATTTAGTAATTAAATAATATAGGCATTTTAATAGACATATGCAAAACAGAAATGTTGGGCACATAAGAGAAATGGTTATGTGAGAATTTATACAACAGGTAATTATTTGGGCTCGTATTGACACTAATATTTATACTGAAAGTGGCCCTTAGTGACAATATTTCTGAAAAAAAAGGATGTAATTTCTCAATATGTAAGATTTTTCTTAAAATGATACTAAGATTTAATAAAATCTACTTATAGAGCACCATAGGCTTTATGGCAGCTTCTAAATGTAACAAATGTTTGGAGTAGCGAGGACGATATTTATTGGGCTCAGTATATTAGGCATAGAAGATGACAGAAACTAAGAGAACTATCTAGGCATCTAATAATTTTAGAAATATAAATATGGACACTAGATAAACTGTATGATCCTGTTAGGGGATATGAATTACTTTAGCTGCTGGATAAGTTAAAGGTTACCTTTGGTAACATAATTTATTGAGGATAAATTATTCTTAGGAGAAGTGTAAAGCAGTATTTAATGAAAATTTGACAAAATTTGAAAAAATCTAAAATACTGAGGAATTCTAATACTATTATACACTCTAAAACGGTCAAAATATTTCTAAGGACTTTAGAAAAAAATCACAGGAAAAAAAGTAAATATAATATATAAAGTAATAATAGTTATATGTACATAGTGGCAAGATGTTTTAGAAGTGAGAAAATATTTAGTGTATTTGGATGATGTCAGCATCTACAGACTAAATGGCCGTAAAGAAAATGTATTGTGTGACCAATCTTCTCTTTGGCTCTTGATTAATGCATTAATCTCTTCTTTCGTCGCAGCCTGGTGCATAAAAGTAGAGAAAAAGAACAACTGATCTGTCACAATTAACATACTTCTAGGGCTATTTTCACGCTGCAGGCAAATGCAACCCGAACCCGATCCATTGGCAATACGAAACACATATCTAACATATCATACAGTATTTTTACATGAATCTGAATGGCTAAATTCAGATTTTTTCACCTCCCAGAATATCCAATTTGGGCCACTTCCATATGTGTTACTAAACCGGTACTCAATTTTGCCAAATCAAACCACTTTTTATAAGCAAGCTGTCTCAGTAAAACACAGGTGAGTGAACCATGGGCGGTTCTAAAAAGGGGCCATCAGGGGCCAGTGCTCCTGGAGACTGAATCCATAATACTTAATACAATTTTTATGATATTATGCACTGACAGAATCGATTGCAACTTATTTGTCCTTTGGGCCAGCTTCATTTTTTTAAATTTACAGGTTACTCATACAACTATTTAGAAGCTGAGGTCAAATGAGCAAGATAGTAAAATGGCAAGCAAGAAGAGTAAACATTACGACAAGCAAAGCAAAAAAAACCCAAACATTTAAATAAAGTATATTCAGCCATTTTGATGCTGTGTGACAATTTGCTTACTTTTTCTAAGTAACATCTTGACAACAATTTCTAAATCCAGTCTTCATTCTATGAATTCATTCTTCAGAATTGGAGTCGACCACACTTCCTTGCTCAGAAAGGATTTTCTGTCTCCTTCTTGAGCCGCTCTTAGCAACCAGTGAGCCAGAAAACTCCTTGGCTGTCATTTTTAGACTAAGTTAGAAGCTCTATGAGAGGACTCGGAGAATCTCTGTGGATATGGACCCTGGGTTTAATGGAAAAATGAAGGCCTGGAAGTCTTGATAATTCTTGTGCATAAAGTATGAAAGTTATAATCATCAAGTTATGTCATCATCATCACCCTATATCATCTCAGTCCTTCAAATCACCTCTGTATGTTTTCCCCATGTAAAGCCTGTTTAGGGCATTATTTATTTTTTTGCAGTTTGACTGCTACGCTTTAATATGCTTTTAACTGTTTTCTTTTTCATTTTATGTAAAGCTTTTTGCAGTCTCTGCAAATCCAAAGCTTTAAACAACCTTTTATCAATGGTTAGAAAGTGAACTCTGCTTAGATAAAAGGCACTCACCTCCTCCTCCTTCTGCTAATATTGTGTCATCCTGCAAGTCCTGATCCACCCAGGGTCTGAAGCCACTTTTTGAGGGCCCCTTACCTTGTCCCCCTTCTTTCAGGTTGGATTGCGGTGCACGAGATTTCAGAAACAGAAAGCCTGCCACCATGCAAAGGACCAACGCGAGGACGGGTGTGAGGACGGACAACAAAGCCATGTCCGACTGAGTAGCTGCCTGAATAAGTGGGACTACATAAGCTGAGTGTGTGACCACGTGTAAAAAAAAAAAAGAAAAAAACTTCTTCTGTTATCTGAAGTGGGCCTTTATGCTGAGTCAGGTCATGGGGAAAGACAGATGGGCTTGGTACTCTGGTGTTGAAGAAAAACAGCATACCCCAGGTTGACTGGGTCATGAAAAAATTACAGCAACATACAAGTCGACAGGTCTGTGTTTCAAAGTCCTGCCCGGTAGGTTAATGTTCCACTTTGTTCTTTTACAGTGCTGGGTTGCCTGAGTAGCCTACATACAAGCTGAAATATCTAACAAAATTCCTAAACATAGTATGAATTTTACTTGAGCGATCCTAAAAAGCATTTTGGACATAAAGCAGCCAATTGAATGTGTTTCGATAATTTATTAATATCCAAATTGCAATAAAACCCAAAGAAAAATAAAACCCTTGTAAATATCATTGAGATGATGTTTGTTCTGTACTGACACTATATGAATAAACTCAACTGAACTTAGACCAAAATTTGTTATTCTTTAAGCAATTGCAGGGTTCATACAATAATTAGTAACTCTAATTAATGCTTTTTAATGCTGTATGAAATAATCTTGCCATCCACCAGGGTTGCCATATATATGGTTCCTAAATCGTATATATATATATATATATATATATATATATATATATATTTGAATTTGCATTTTTGCCTCGAGCTTCTTTTCTGAACATACGGCTTTACGATCAACTGGAAGCCATTCAGGGCAAATATATTACGATACAATATATCTGAAGAAATTGTTTTTAATAAACCTTTTATACTTTTTTAAATAAAGCATTTTAAATGCCGCAATCTATCACTTTTAATTAATTTTAATGCAAATAAAGGCCTTAATTTTAAAAAATAATAATTTAATGACTTTTATGATTTTTTTAATGATCTGCAGAAACCCTGAATTGTTACTTTGAATATATCAGCTTTAGTTTAGGGATGGATCCAGGTCAGGTTTTGAGGAAAGATTTCTGTTTTTTGGAAGTAGTAATCAAAATTCACATTAAATTAAATTAGAAAAGCACTTGGAGAGTCAGAAGTCTGCCAAGCAACTGATTTTGCCCCATATTATGACTTACACTTATAGATAAAACTCACACATGATTTGGGTCATTATCAAATGTTCCTTTTTCATCTTCTTTATTCACTCTGCTTTCTTGCTTGATCAGTAGATCTAGACTTTGAGCAAGGCATGTTTCAACTTTCCTGTGTTTTTGTCTTCAGTATAATACTTGCTTAAGCTGTCAATAGTCACTGCTGCCACGCTCTGGTTTAGGGGGAAACTGCTTGTTCTGCCAATGTTAAAGAATCCTTCTTAAAAAAATCCTGGATCTAGATTATGATGTATAGATCAACACCAAAATTGAATGTATTGTTCCTTGGACTGAGGTGCACCTTTGGTTAAAATAAATCTTGTAAAATCTGTTCATAACTTTTCAAGTTATCCTGTGCACAAACAAACATGCAACCTCACCCACAAACTCAACTAAAAGCACAATCTCCTTGGTGGAGGTAAAAATGCTCCTTCAAGACAGAGTCCTAAATAAAAAAAATAAAAAAATCTATTAAAAGGTGACCTATGAAAAAAAAAGATCAAATACCCCTGGTAGTGGGACAAATGTGAATGAGTCATGAATGTGCTTTTACTTTTACTATTTTTACCCTTAACAATAAGTGTGATCCTTAGTTATTTGGTTTTCCTTTTTGACCCCTTTCTCACTTCCCTGTTTTTGCTAATATTTTTGTGTATTTTTTCCATACTTGTCTACTTTTAAAGTAATTTCTTTTAGACACCTAATTAGTCATCCTCCTTCAGCTGATTGCTTTCTCTTTGTCTAAGCTGCTCCACATACACAGAGTCCCTCATGTTTTTTAACTTGCATCCTCCCTCCTCCAGATCCTCATGCTCTTCAGAATTTGTTGCCAGTTTCTTCTCAAGTGTTCCTTGTCCTGTTCTCCTCATAGGTTTTCTGTCCTTGTCGGTTCAGCTACCATCATGTTCATGATCAAACATTCATGCCTGGGTCCTTTTTTGCACCCTCTCAACATATTGGCATATTGATGTAATGGAGTTCCCGCGATAGAGTTCACACAAGGTCAAAATGTTTGTCCAAAAAAAAACACATCTTCCAGAATTTTATTAATCCAATTAAGCAAAAGATTTTGCAGGGGTTATTTTAAGAAGAAAATTCTGTTAGCATTTATAAGAAAGTGCCAGTAATAACTGGACAGAGATTTATCTTTTTGTGCAGGCAAAATGATCTGAACAATTTTCTTAATAGTCTCTGGGGCATCTTCAAACCCAAAAACTACACTGGAATATATATATATTTTTTTATTTTTTTTACTTACTCCTGCACATATAGTAGCCTGGGTGCCATATAGGACCATTTCAATTAGAATTTATTGGAGTTACCATTTGCCTCCTCTTGGTGGCACCACTGTTATTAAGACTGGTGTGACTCTCATAAGACCATTGAGGGGAATCGGTTCATCCACTGCAAGAAAAGACTGACGTCTATAAACCTCACCCGTTCCTGAAGATGTCACTATTTGAACTCTGACATTCTAATATCACCTGTCATAGGTACATTGAATTATTTGATTCACATCTGTGTATCCAGTGATTATTTTTACCAAAGTTTCCTCTGTTTTTTTAAACTGAGAAAATGTCACCCCCAAATCGTCGTCTACCATCCTGCATTTCTTGCAGCGCAGGCTCCGCCCCCTCGTCTCTCTACGGCGCTGCGCTTTAAATAGCAACTGTTTAAAAGCTGCTGCACATTCTCCTGTCTGCCGCGCAGCTCTGCAGTGTTTCTCTCCCCCCTTATCACTCCATTAACACATTTATTCAAGCAAAAAAACCCTTTCATCCTGACATGTCGGCCGCCAGCACCGAGACCAGTGCCCCTCTGCCCACCGCAGGCAGCCGAGTCTTTTTCCAAGGTGCGCCCGGTGTGGGCTGCGTGAGCTCTGCTCCTATCAACGGGGAGGACCCGGTGCAGAAGAAGCAGGGCAAAGTGACGGTCAAGTACGATAGGAAAGAGCTGCGGAAGAGATTGAACCTGGAGGAGTGGATCATCGAGCAGCTCAGCGAGTTGTATGACTGTGAGGTGAGTGATGGATGGGGAGGGGGGGCGCCCTTCAAATCACCTGGAGACAGCTGGGTTAACTACAACACCTGCAATATCAGCATAATTAGGCTTAATTCAGACGTTTTCATCATTTTTTGGTTGTAGTGGGACTGATTTAGTGGACAGCTGCAGGACAGCATTCAATGAAAAACTGAAAATCAATACAATAAAATAAAACTTCACATTAAACTCAAATTTTTTAAATCCAGGAGCTTGAATCTTTCATTTCTTATTTTGCGGTATCACTACTGAGATATTCAGCGGTCTAAATAAAATAGTAATTAGTTATATTTGATTATAAATAGTTATATTATCCTTGATCAGGGTATGGATGGTTTCGGGGCCGCAGAAGGAAAGCAGCATCAGAAAAAACGGATGGTTTCCTTTTACGCACCAATCGCTCCCCACCTCCCGCGAAGCTTGCAGCTATTAAAAAAAAGGGAATAATTTGTGCCTCCAATATAGAGTATACAGGCTGTGTTATTTCTTGTTAAATGCACACAGAGACTCCTTTCATAAAAAGAGAGAGAGCAAAGCCCCTGCTGCTTGTTTTTTTATTTTTTATTATGCGTTCGTCGCAGCTCTTTCTGGTGTTTATGGAAACGTTTTTATTTCCTTAACCTTTTTTTTTTTTTTGGCCTTTTTTACTTTTTGTGGATCTGGTTCTGCGCCTTAATGACTGTCCAATTACTGTGCGCTCGCATGTCGGCGCGTCACATTCATCATTGTAAAAAAAAAAAAAAAAAAAAAAGGGGAGGGGCGGGGGATGCCATGTGCTCGCATGCGGAGAGAGAGAGAGGGAAGGGGGGAGGGGGGTCGTGGGGTCCGATAGCAACAAATCCCCCTCCCTCTACTGCTGTCTGCCACATACAGTGTGCTACCACGCATAGCTATGTAGGGGGATGGGGGTGTTTGAGAAGCTGGAAAGAAGGGCACTGGGTTAAAGGATGCTGATGCTGTGACTCTCCTCACCAGCCAATCACCTCCTCTGATGCTCCTCTGAGGATGGAACACACTGTTGTGCAAAATATCTCAACTCTAATCAACTATTTAGATAATTACCTATACCATAATCAGCACCAAGGACGTAGGTTGGATTTCAACTTTGGTAGGGACACTATTGGTCTGATGTCATTGGTCCTGTGCTTGATATGAAAATCAGGGTGTATTAGTTTAAAGAGAAAAGCAACGTTTCTTGCTACATTTGTACAAATTTTATAAGCGCTACACACACTAGATGCTGTTTATCAATGTTTGAAGCATCATCGGCTATGATGAATGAGGAAGTAGGGCTATTTTCCTCTTTGAAAAGGTTTGCATTTGAAATTAAAAGCGACTAAGACAGAAAGTAAATATGTTTAACTAAATATAGTCTAAATGTGTCTGTTATATGTGGATTTATCCTGTTTTTTCTTTTGAAGATATACAATTGTGCAGTGGTAAAACCCACTTTTCTTTTAAATCGTCATGATGGGTTTTAAAGATCTCACCCACATGCAGAGATTCACTCAGAGAGACAGGGGAAACATTAACAGGTTTATTGAGAGGTTGACAAAAAACAGAGATGGAGATTATATGCAGGGTTATCGCAGTGAGACTTCAGCGGTCTGGTGAACCGGAAAGTTAGGGAGAATCTTGGTTTCCCTTGGGTCCAGTTTGTAGGGGGGTTTAATCCAGAAATGAATGAACTAGTTGGAGGGTGGACAGGCAGACTTGCGTTGGGTCCAGAGGAGCAATGGAACAGACTGTCACCGGGATTTCCTGAAGTGGGCTTGAACAGATCTGGTGAAGGTTTCCACGTGCTCAGTGTGACTCTTATTCCTTCCAAGGAGGGTAGAAGGACCAGGCTTTTAGAGTGGATCAGGAGGGCTTCCTACTGGAGAACAAATACAAAGGCAAGGCTTAGACTCAGAGAGACTAGGCAAAGGTTAGACTCAGCTAATCTCAGTAAAGCTAGAATACCCAATACTGGCAAACACTCTGGCGTTGAGGTGGTGACAGTCCGTAGCTCAAATACTCCTCTGGTAATGACCCAACGAGCCGCAGGTGTGCAGGGAGGCCCAACGAGAACAGGGCACCGTACAAACAGGGCACCCACACAAACTGGAACCCTAACATAAATATTCTCCCTGTATCATGAAACAAAGCAAAATAATAGATTCAAGGACCCAACACTCCATTCAAGGGACACCAAATAAATGTATTGTATTTACATGAGCACTGGAACTGACACTTAGCATTTAGAATATTCATTTCACTCTACAAGTCATCTGGGCTGTAGTTACTCTATTTAACCCATATCATTTATTTTACCTTGCTCTGAAACAATTCATTGGAATCGATTATTGAAATGTCAACAAATTTAGTAATCAATTAATCGTTAACTGGAGGATAGAGACTCTAAAACATGTCTTTAGCTCACAGAGCGACCCACTTAGAGCAGGAATTGTACCAAAATTGTAAAAAAAATTTATAAACAAAAATGTTTTCTTCTCTCAATATTCTCCATCCCCTCAACTGCTGCAACAAAGCTGTATTGTAAATTATAAACATGTTATTCACATCTAATTGTTGGTAGGGACAAGTAGGTCGGTCCAAAATGTTGGTAGGGACATGTCCCTATGGTCCCTATGCAAACCTACGCCCATGATCAGCACATGGATTTTATATTTGGTTATTAAAAGCAGAGGATGTATGAAGCTATAGTTACTAGTGTGTGTTTAGTTGGTGTTGCCAAACTGCATATAGACACCATGAATTCTTTTGCATTGTGACCAGTTACAGGTGCAAAGGTTAATGTTAAAATCCAATGCAAACAGCAGCCTAAAAAATTCATGAGGTGCTAGAATGTGTTAGAAGGAAGGTTCATAGTTACAGAATAAAAGGTATAAAAAAATTCAGTTATTTTGCAGCAGCCATTTGCCATATAGGGGAAACAGAAAATATTTTTCATGAATATGCAACTATTAGATTTGCTGGGCAGTCCCAGATCAGAAGCTGTGAAACGCTGCAAAAAGCACAAGGCTGTGGTTTACCCTCCAGCAGACACTGACCCTGAACATAAATTCAGAAAAGGAGTGGAATGGAACAGATCAAACCATTTTTGTCTTTGAATATTTTGAAGAAGAAAAAAATGTGAAAAAAAAGACTGAAATGAAATGTATGCCATGCTTTCCAGATTCTTCTTTTTAAATTTTATTTTAATAAAAACGCAGTGTTGGCTTCCTTTCACTTTGCCATTTTGATCCATCAAATACAATCCAGTTAAGTTTGTGGTTTTAGCAAAACACAGTTTCACACTTTGCTTTGTTAAAAACACAAATATAAAGTTGTGTATAACCGCAGGACTGGATTTGCTCATTTGACATTGACTGCCAAACCTGTTCTGTGAATTTGCTCTTCTGTGAAGAGAGAGCATTGCAATGCAAATATTTCCCACAATGGAGGCCAATAAATCTCTGCATGTGTGCATCGATTCCTAAAGCTCCAAACTTCTACATCCCCTATGCTGAAAATGCCAAATGAAAGCATAGAAATCGAAATGTGAAATCTGTGGAGCTCTCTAACACAGGCTGATATGTTGTTTAGGAGCTTCTTCCTTCCTTTATAGCCCTCTTTATTGCTCTTCTGTTGTTTTATTTGAGCTCTAATAAGCTATAGTCTTGTTTCCAAGTGCAATTGTTAAAACCTTTAAAGTTGACTGAACTCTCGGCTACTTGTCGGTTTAACATCAACAGGATGTAGTTAATGCAAATAAATTTTTGGATTTACAAAAGAACTAGAACATTTCATTTCTTTTTGTTGCATGACATCCTATCCTTTTGACCTTAGTCCATGTGGTAAAGACATACCCAGTAGTATGACAACTTGTCATATTGTTTTACACAGTAAATAGGATATTATTACATTATAATATCCTATTTACAGGCTCATCTCACGGTTTCAGTTAAGTAGAGCTTTATTAGTCTGTGTCCCAGAGTTTGGAAGGGTTTCAAGAAAAGCAGGAACTGAAACCGGTGCCTGATGATGTTGACATGTTGTCATTTCATTGCATTGTTAAAGCTGTCTCTCAGCTCATCAGGATGCCATTGTTTAAGCAGGTGGTTTTTATTGCTTACCAGTGATCTTTGCTCATACGCCTGTGAACAGGAAGTCACACTCCATCCAGGCCTGTAAATACCTTTAAGCTCAAACCCAAAGTGGATTCAGGGGCTTCAATATCTGTGTGTGTAAGAGAGACATGTAGGTGGAAAGGCTGAAGATTTGACCATGCTTGCTTAAAGGTCATCCTCTGGATCAGTTTCAGAAGAACAGCCCATTACATTAGAGACATCATATAGGGGCTCGTTTCTGTCTCTTATTTTTTTTAAAGAGATGTGATAGAAAAAGATAAATGTTATCTTGGGCTAAAAATGGTACTGGGGTTTTCAGGGTTGTTAGGTAGAATGCAGTGTCATTCCTCTCTCTGTTTACACTGTTATGGCAAAGGCTGAAATGATATTGGTTGGAAATGGGGTTCTTGGAGAAAATGAAGTTGGTTTAAAGCTAGCAACATCCATCTGCTGGAGGGTTTTTTTCAGAACTGTTTCTTAGGCAGTTCTGAAACACAATGTACTCTAAATGTGGAAGATTAGGGATGGAATTAGCAATTGAAAATGTAAGACTTTTAGAATAATTACACAATCTAGATTGTTTAATCAAGATTCAAGTAGCCCAGGATAAGGCTGTCCCAGTCCGCTATTGATTAGTATTGCGCTGATGCCATTTTTTCGCCCCAATACCTTGCTGTGCAGTATTGGCCGATACTGATACCATACCAATACCATCTGTTTGAAATTGATGTGTGTGTGTTTATATATGAAGAACTGCATACTACTTGGATGTAAAATAATTACCATCATGGCTTTGTCAAGCAAGCTGCCGCCTGCCTTTGTGAAGCAGGAAGAAGACTAATACAAAGTGAATCCAGTAAAGCTTTTTATTGCCTACCTTGAATGGGTGACAATACTTGAATACACTTTTGGCTCTCAAAATTGTATCTGTGCCATATTTGTTGGTACTATTTTTTGGTCGGTATCGGTACAACACTACTATTGATATCAGAAATCGGTCCGATATTAGCCAAAAAATGAATGTCGGAATATATAATAGCCTCCCTCTAAAATCCTTGATATTAGCTCATAGGAACACTCTGCTTCTATGCTGTTTGTTTATAGTTTATGCAACTGTTTCGTGAATAAGAAATGGATCAGTTGTTCTCATTCCTGATGTTGTTGACCATGTTCTCTGTTTGAGAAATATCATTTGATCAAGACTTTAAATAAAATAAGCAATAAAATAACAAAATAAAGCAAGCAATAAAGGTATATATGACTCATGCTGATATAGTATTGGGTCAATACTAGTATGGGTCAATATTCAAAGCTACATTATCGGTATCGTATTGAAAATGAAAATATTACATGAGATATCTCCAGTCCAGGATATTACGTGCATGTTAAGATTTTATTATTTGTGGTTCATTGTAAAATTTTGATTCGGTAACATCAATTGTTTTTGTTACACCTTAATAGTCATATAGTGTGTTTGATACTGGTGCAGATAGTAAACAACACGTAAGCAAAGGTTGAGATTAGATTAGAGGTATTGTTGAATAGTGATATAAATCAATTGCTTTTTTAAATAATAAGGCTGAAGTTTCTGTTTAGCTTGTATTTCCTACTGCTTGCACAGATACAATCAGGTGAATTACTGGTTATGTTATTTAAACTTTGAACAGACTGAGAAGGAGTTTGAGATTAATCAAAACCAAATGAATTTAGATCATTTCCATTTGCATGTCTTTCCTTTGTAAAATATAGGACCTAATTTTAGTTTTTTAAAAGATTATGATAATTGGGTTCATATTGTTCTTTTTAAGTCTCTAGTAGGAACCATAAGTATTGCGTTTTTCTGTGCTTTAAGTTTTTTATTACAAATTATAATTAAATTATAAAGCAAAGGGCATTATTATTAACTTGTGCACAAGACCTTTTTTTTTATTTTTTTATAGCTTTTATTGTCATTACACTGTTGCAAGTACAGAGCAACAAGATGAACTCTCTGCATTTATCCCATCCCTTTGGGGAGCAGTGGGCTTCCATCGTGGGGCATCCGGGGAGCAGTGTGAGGATTAAGGCTCTTTGCTCAGGGACCCAGAGTGGCAGTCTGTGGGAGTGGGGTTTGAACTAAGAACCTCAGGATTCCAAGCTCTATGCCCTAACCACTAGGCCCACCTTTAAAAAAAAAAAAATCTGCGCTACAAGTAAGAAAACTCAAACTGAACGTTTCCTAAAGTTTCAGACTTGACTTGTAAAATAGAATGCCTTTTATCTACTTTGAGTGTAGACTCATTAGGAAGCAATTTTTATTTAACCAATGTTACCATAAAAGAGTATCTTGACTGAA
Source organism: Cyprinodon variegatus (assembly GCF_000732505.1). NCBI lineage: Eukaryota > Metazoa > Chordata > Actinopteri > Cyprinodontiformes > Cyprinodontidae > Cyprinodon > Cyprinodon variegatus. The sequence continues at coordinate 30,616 of NW_015151143.1, forward strand.
TGTTTTTCTATGGTTTGAACACATAAACTGGCAAGAGATTTGTTATTTAGTTTGCATTGCTAATAGCTGTTGGCACAAATATGGCCAAGCTATCTTAATTTGCACCTTTCGATGCAGATAAGCTGCTGGTCCATTTCTTTTACCCAACAGACCACAGCAAAGCCCCATTCTGTCCACCAATCAGTTTTTTACCACTCCAGTGCATTATGAAGATCATTTCATAGGGCTGCTAGAATCATAAACAACAACTTAAAAAGATCACATTTCTCTAAGGAGATTTTTTTGACAAACACCTATTTTTTGTTGGCCTGTATGTGTTTTTCTCTTCTCCCTGACTGCAAACACTTTCTGTGTTTGCAGTCAGGGAGAGGTGCCCCTCTGCTCTCTAGGGATTCAATGACTGTTCATCTTTCTGTTTAAATAATATAGGAGTAAGCATAGGGACCAGTAGGAGGTCTAATATTGAAGCTTCAAATACAGTTTAATGTACTTGTGATTGACAGATTTTCTCCATGCCCCGTTTTTATTATTGGTTGTGTTTTGTAATTCTTGCCTAAAACAGGTCATAGTTCCTTGTCAGTTTGAAAATACTGACCCGCCAACACATCCCCACTTTACTTAAGAGATGAGCTGGACTCTAATGGAGTGCCTGTTAATGCTGAGGTCCAGTCTAGGTAATTAAAAGGCTGAGACTGTCAGCACACTGATGGATATGGCTGTCTAAGACCAATCAATGAAGATACTGCAAGACTTAAACCCCTTTTACTTGACAGCTGTAAGTGCATTTGCACTTTGCATCTTGTGTTATGTGTATTCCTTCCAGATGCAAATGAGTCAAAGTAATGCCCTACTTTTCAGTGGATTTTCCAGCTCAGGCACTGTTGGTATACTGGTATATTCTGCCCTCAGGCTGTCAGTGTCTGTGATTTTGTATGAGGCTAAGTGGCTTTTTGTAAGCTGATGATACTGCACTACTCTTCAGCAGATGCGAAGTGGTGACTTTTCATGAAGTGATGAGTATGAGAGTGATAAACAGGTCAGTGTACATATTCAGACCAAATGGAGCAAAATCAAACCCGTTGAAGCATCTTCTTAGATGACACACATGCTACTGACTTCTATTCCTGTTTTCCTTGTATTATTATGACTGCAGGGAATTGTGATTGTTATTTTCTTTAGCTGTTGTTTTGTGTAGGAGGGCCTCAGGGTGGTATTTGTATTCGTGAATATGTGCAAGGAACAAACATACGTTTCAAGTGTCACTTCAGCTTTACATGTTTTTCATCTCTTTGGCTCCAACTCCAACTGTTTCCCGACTGACACCGTCGATACGATTTTCTCCCTGTGTGCCTGTCATGTGCGTCTTCCTTGGGAACAAGAGCAACCACTTTAGCTTCATATAGAACCGCAAGAGTGAAATTCAAGCCCAAGTCATTAGAGGTTCAATAGCATGCTAGGGAAAAACACATTGACACTCATTGTCAAGAGTATTATTTTACATGCAGAGTTATTTAAAGCAGTATACTGCAAGCACAAACAACTGCACGAGTACAGTGCTTTGCAAAATGTTAATACTTCTTGACATTTTTCACGTTTTGTTGGGTTACAGTCTGAATGAATAGTAGTTTAAATCAGGATTAGATGTGAAACAATCCCAAAGTCATTGAACATCTTGCATGATGTTTTTAACTGGACAAGGTACCAAAACTGCTGCTCAATTAAAATGACAAGCCTGTCAAGAAATAGAAATGGAATAGAAATAGAAAAAAAGCCCTGTATTGTCCCACAATGGGGAAATTCTGGTGTTTACAGCAGCAAAAAGATTATAGAAAAATGTATAAGCATAACATAATAGTGAGGAGTTAAAAGATAAACAATAAAGTGCTGTACTGTAAAGTATTTTAACAATATAAAACTGTGCACCTGGAAACGGCATTACCCGTAAAAGCAGCTAAGACATTTATGGCAACTCTTGAGGGTCTGCTGAGATCCACAGATCGGGTTGATCATCTGTCTAAACTCTGCAAAGCTAGACTTTATTGGAGGTTGGCTCACAGAAAGCAATGGCCATGTATGGGACACAGTAAACATGAGGAAGGTGCTCTGTCTAGGATTGATCCAAGCAGGACTATATGGCCTATATTGCTTTCAGATGTTCTAAACTAACTCATCTTCATCCATTATTATTCCTAGCAAAATTAATTATCATCCCTATATGGTTAAACATGGTGGTGATGGCACCAAAATTGATGTTTCCATTTTACAACATCCCTTACTTACCCAGGTTTAGCTGCCTGGCAGAGGAGAAGGGAACATTTTAGAAGGTGACTCTTGATGGAACAAAATTACAGAAGATGTATAGTTTTCCTTCCACTTGATGACCATGCATTCTTTATGTTGGTTCATCACTTAACACCCTGGAAAAATGTGGCAAGGACTTTGGCAATTTGCTGTAGATTATGAGGGAATCTTCAGTTACCATAATAGAAGCTATTAATCAGATTGTTACAGCTGCACTGACTGATCCACAGAACTCGGGGTGAGGGAAGATCAGTCTAGTGTTTACAATATCCATACTTGGAAATTTATATAGTTGCCATTTAAATTTCACGGACAAAAATAGATACTTGATCGAGCATCTGTGTCTGAGCACACGTCCGCACATTTCACTTGGACGTGTGCATCTGCTGCTAAACAAATCAGAGGTGTTGACAAGGAGGCCTCTCCGCCAGACCAGCTGCTCGGACACACTGGCAGCACTGAGTGTCAATTTCAAACATCAACACCAAGGACAAAGGTTGCAGTGTGTTTATTGGCCCTTCATCTATCCTCCAGCTACTCTTTTCTACCCTCCTTTTCCTCTGTTACCTCCTCTTCCAGTTTTTCCTCATGATCCTCCTTCCAGCATTTCACTCTGAGCTATATATTTTTTTGGAAGTTAGAACCTTAGAATTGCAACATTTATGCAGCTGAAGACAAGATAATATATATCAACCTGCTTGAGCTAACCATGATAACTCAATTTTAGTGATTTAAATCCTGATTAATATCTTGGAATTTGAATCTGTTGTTCATTTCTTGCTCTAACATCCTTACCTGACTTAACTTACCTGATTTAACTAATGGTTTTTTATTTAAGTAGAGTAGAAAAAATGGCCGTATTGAAACACCAACTCGCAATCCCTGTGCACAGAGCTGGGAGGAGGTGATGCAAAACAGTGTCTGCATTTAATGCCAGAAAGAGAAAAGAGTTGTTTTGACTCTCAAAGCCAAAGGAAAGTGTCCCATCACAGTGTGTATGTGTGTGTGTGTGTGTCTTGTTTATTCATCTTTGCATGTGCAAAAAGGCTCATGCAAAATCATTTGATGGCCTTGGTAAGGAGGTGCTTTCATTTTAAAATAATGTCTGGCCATCTTTGTTTAATCTTGTATACTGCTTTTAAAAGAGGAAACAAACCTTTAATTTAAATACATTCTTTAGAACTGACCTCCTTTTCTGCTTGCTGAAGGGCTAGCTGTTTTTTGTCCTCTATACTATTGATATTTTCTCAATAGAAACCGACCACTGGGTTTCCACTGAGAGCAAAGGTCTGAGTTGACCTCAGCTGTCGATTCATGTGCCTCAGGGAGGAGATGTCTGGACAGCACATATACAGAATTATACCTTCTGTCCCTCATATCCCATTCTGGTATCATTCTATTGCGATTCTGTCGAGCAATGGTATATCACTGATGAGAGCCATTAGTGAGGCTGCAGCTATGACCTGTTTATGTGGGCGGGTTAGTTACATAATGGAGGACCCAGAGATTAATTAACTTTAGATTTTAAAACATCCATCAGTTCCCTCTGAGATCATGGTGAAAACCAAGTACAATAAAGGTTCGTTAACTCAAGTACGAGAGAAATACGATCAGCTTGACAGAAGCACCCGGTGCTTATATGGGATGACAGAATCTACAAAATATTGTGCCTTTAACCAGCTAATGCAATAGAGATAATTATGTTAGGATGCTGCACTGCATTGGATAGATAGTCACTAGGGGGATTATGAGAAAAATCAATTTTGGAAAAAAGAAAAAAAACTTTTCATATTTTGCCTGATATTAGAACAAACCTGCATGTTTTATCCTTTTTCTTCTAATGTTAGTCATTTTAAACAATTTGGGAAAACGCTAGTGATAATGGCATTTTACTGTATTTGAGTTAAAGTTGAAGCACATTTATGGAAGTATTTTAAAATGAAAACACAGCTTCCTTCTTTGAAATGATGGAAAAATGAACAGAAATTAGAAAAAAATTATCAGAAACAATACTCTGGACTTCCACATGTTTGCTTCTACCTTAGGTAAGGATGCTTGAATGTACCAAGTTAGTATGTTTTTTCAATGTAAATGTCAAGCCATTGCAGTGTTTAGGAAGGAAAGGGGTTATTTTTTGGTGTGAAATTAAGGTTTTCATCTTAGAATAAAAGACGCTGTTAATCTAAAGATGGTAACAGTGTTTGTTTTCAAATGTAAAATCAATGCTCTACTAACATGGGCTGAAATGCCACTCTGAGAGGAAGAAGTGATAACTCCAATGGAACACAAAAAGACAAAGTTGGTACATTTTTGATCTTGAAAAAAGGAATTAAAGTATCTCCACAAAAAATCTCCCATTATTCTCACATTGAAATAGGTTGTGTTTACTGTGTTTACTAAATTAAAACGGATAACATTTAGTCTGATTTGAATTAAGAAGATTATGATATGGTGAGTGCAAATGTCTAGTGTCAGCTGCAGTGAATGAAAAATACTTTACATATGATAATATTGTAGGTCTCCTTAAAAACAATATTATTGTAAATAACTGTTACTGGATTTATATAACTGTATTTTGAAGGTGTGAGGGATTTGAATGATAAGCAACAAGAAATTTAGAAGGTCAATTTGGTGCTTATGCTGTTTATTTTTAACCTTGAGGATCTCTCCCCTCCAACCCACTGTTTTCTAGCAGTTCTCCTTTTTAAAACTGTGTTCTCTGGAGTAGAGCTGAATCAGCGTGGGAAAAAAGCTGTGACTGCAGCTGCTAGCATCACCCAATAAAGGCACATCATTCCTGCTGTGTGGCCCTAGCAAACTGCAGCACCCGACAGTAACAGGGATGCGCCTGAAAATGAGGGAGGGAGACATCTAAATGATCAAGGCCCTAAACGTAACCTTGGCTGAATCTCTTCCATCCTCTAGACTGATGTTTAGTTTCTGTACCTTTCCATCATTTTGATCCTACTAATTCTCCCATCCTGTAAATTGTCAGTTCCTCCATCTTCAATAACTTAATCTCAGGGGATAATCTCAGCCCACCTTGAGCTCCTTGGCACTTTGATTTGACACAGTGTGACAGATTATAGAGAATAAGGCAGAGCTGTGTGATTTTTACAATGTTGCGCAATCCTCCTCTTCCTTCTCATCATCATCATCATCATCACGGTGACCCACTTCTCTATGCTAGCTTCATTCCATTGGATCTGAGTTGACTGTATTTCTTATTTCAGTTAATATTTCTGTAGCTTTTAACCACCTTTTGTTTCTCTTCTCTTTGTTTCACATTTGAGTGAAGATTTGATTTTATACTTAATATTTTTGTATCTATTAGTGGTCAACATTCTTTATTTTTTTCCCTGCTTGCTAGATAAAAGTACGGAAGAGGATTAGGGCCACCTGAAAAAAAAAGTTTACTGATTTAAAAATTTTATTTCAGTTTAGTATTGGAATAAAGTCAGAATTCTGACTTTTTTCTCAGAATTCTGATTTTTTTTCTTAGAATTCTGACTTTAATCTCAGAATTTTGGATTTTAATGTAGATGGGCACCATGAAGAAAGAGATGTGGGAGCACTCAGCTTCACTGACAAAGATGTAAGTTGTTTGAGAGGGCCATTGACACATTGGTGGAAAATGACTGAAATAGGCAACTTTTTACGTGCCTGAGGGGTCCCCTCATTAATAGAGGAGCAGAAGGTCATTAAAACAAGAGAGCTAGTCTGTAAAACAGACATGGCTATGGCTTGATGCTAACATGTTTATCTGTCAGAATTCTGAGAAAAAAGTCAGAATTCTGAGATTAAAGTCAGAATTCTGACTTTTTTCCCATACTAAACTGAAATAAAATTTAAAAATCAGTTAACCTTTTTCAGTGGCCCTAATCCTCTTCCGTATAAAAGTGACTTTAAAAAAGTATTTAAAATATTTATCTTACTTACACTTCGTCAAGTCAGAATAAAACTTTTTAGTGTTTTTATGGGAGTTTTATTTGCTTTCATGAGTATGTAGTACAACTAAAGTAGGGTGTGGGTTTTCATTTTGAATTTAAAGATATGAATTCTAAAATCTTTTTTTTTTACCAACGATATATGAGCATACCTGTGGTCATCAACTTTTTTTTAGATGATAACTAGGCACAAGATATTTAATGCTGTAAAGAAAATCACAGTTTTGAAAAATAAAAGTGAGAGAAAAAAATAATAAATAGGTCTAATTTTAGTTCTGAGATTTCAGAGCATCCAGAGTGCCTCTGACGTCTAATCATATGCTACTTTAAAGATGAGATCAACCTCCTCACACATGGTTTAAAGTTTGAATGTCAACCAAGTCCTTTATCCAGCAGAATAATCAAATAATGGATCTTAGGAAATATTTAGATAGATATTCTATAGGTATGTACGTTAGCCAGTATGTTAACCAGTACTTATTTTAATAAAACGGTACACATTTCTTTTCGTATCACATATCAGCATGAGGGCAATTCAAAGTGCATTAATCCATAAACACATCAGAACAAATGTGCAGAATAATCATCAATAGCATCAATTAAGTACACAGTAAATCATCAAAACATCAATATCATCACACAAAATTATATTAGTTCTGATTTTAGTTCTATGGTTTATAAAATCATTAGTACATCTAATTTTTTTTTTAATTTTATATCTTATACTATACAATAAGACCAGGCCAAATATCTCTGGAACTTTTAATTGGCTTAAAACACATTTTAATAGATGAAATATATATAAAACTTGCTGTGACATAATGAGAAAAATGTTTGTTCAGCATTTTAAGCAATAATCAGTCATCTGTGTATCAGTCTGGTGGCTTGATGCTGCACTAGTTGGTGGGATGAGAGCAGAGCAAAAAGCCCATGCAGAGGGTAGGAGGATGTTCACAAACCTTCTGCAGCACTGAGACATATCAAGACCAGAGGGCAAAGTCACACCAGTAACCTCAGCCCCCTCACTAGTCTGCTTTTTGCAGAATCTCACCTTTCCAGAATGCCGAAGGGTTTTATGTTTCCTGATTCCTAGGCAATTGAAGTCTTTGTTGTTTCATTATCAAGAATCTCTCATCAAAATGTGTGAATTTTTAACAATAATAAATATTTGTTGAGACACAAACGCAAAATGCACATGTGGGACATAGACCTAAAAAACAGAAATTAAGAAACAGCATCCTTTATTTAGACCTCAAAAATACAGAAACAAGAAAACGTATTCATTTGGAATTTGGAAAGTAGTGTTTACCTAAAGTGCAACTTGTGTTGAAACATGTCCATAAAATAGGCTAGGGGTTTAATTATATGAATGGGAGTTTAATGTCATTTGCTCGGTCTGAATACCTCAAATTGTAGCTCCTACCTCCTGTTCCTGGCTCCTACTCCTACCATGGGGCGAACTGTATCACCTCACTGGCAAGGTGCTTGGCCTCTGTCCCCCACAGCTTCATGTCTGGTGACACCATCTTGCCGTGTTGATGAAGTCACCAGTGCGACAGAAATCAAGAAAGTAAACAATGGAGAGAAATATGTAAGGAAGCCAGGGCATAGTAAGTGTGTCCGTCTGACTCCCTCTTACCTGTGCTGCACCATATTTAACGAATGTAAACAGAGTTGTTTCGGCATGTTAGATCAGACACGACAGGCACAGTCTGTTGATGTCCGTACCTTGTGGTCAACGGTCTCATGTAATTTAGCGGTTCAACCCTGCTTTGATGTTCCCACAGCATGCCGATCAGATCCGAGGCGATTTTAACGCTGGTCGCCTGCCGAGTCGTTTGAGCAGGGTAGACTCATACGTCAGTGAGCCGTTCCCACTGCCACTAAAAGCTAACCGTTCCCGGGTTTGATCGGGCTTTTCGGACAGTGGGAAAGGGGTATAAGAAAACTCCCAAAGGTAGGAAAGGAACTCCGTACTGCTGTGCTAAATCCGGACAGCCTTCAAATTTAAAGAGACGCACATGGATGATGCTGGTCACATTGGAACTATAGCCTTCTGAAAATAATTATAAAAAAGAGCTAACTATTGAAGCTCTCTATTATAAAACCCAGAAAATATGGCAGAGGTGTCAACATTATCATGTGTCACACATTGATAAAATAATTTATTTTTTGATAAACCCCATGAGGTACCTATACATCCTGTCACGAAAAGAATGTATAGGTACAGCCTATTTGTAAACAACCATACAGCACTACTCCCTCATCGTAGCTTCTTCCTAACTGTTCATACTATTCAGATAGCACTTATTATACCAACTATTGACAACCTATACTTTAGCTTAAGGATCCTTACTGATTTGCAGTTTTCGGTTCATCTTTTACTTTTGACATAATGTACCTGAATTATTTAATGATGGGATAAACATTGTAATGCAGCTGGTGCTATTCTACTGCTTTATTTCTATAGACAGGAATAAATACCATAAATCCTTTAAATAGAAAAATACATGTACAGTTAATTGAATCATCTTGTTTTCCAGTCTGATGATCTGGTTGAATTGTCCCTGTAAAGTGCACTTGAAGTGACATGTGTTATATAATTAAACTGAATTGAATTGAAATATATTTTCAAATAAGTTGCCATCAAAGCTGTATCTGTTTTTTTGTTAATTAGTCTAATCTTACATTTTATAGACAGGTAAGGGGGCTAAGATTGGGTCTGAAAGATGCATCCAAAACAAGACTCGGTGTGTGTCTTGTGGATATTGTGTAGAAACTCTAAGCTAAGTTTATATTAGAATAAACTGTATTTAGTTCTACTGGATGTAGAGCATGAGTATAAATATAGTACACACCCTTAAAATTGGAGGGTGTACTATACACTAACAGTCAAAGAAGGAGGAATCTGATGACTTTGGAATAGCAACCATAAGCTGCTGATGAAATGATGAAAATCCATGGGCAGTTTTGGTCTGGCAATATTTAAAACCGTTTTTCTTTTAACATGTCTTTACTGCTTCTGGGCTGCAAAACCACCTCTGTGACTCCATTAGCAGTTGGGTAATTATCTCCTCCTGAACCGTAATTATAGGAAACTGGTTGGTCTGGTTCAAGTAAGAAGGTTATGAAAGGGACTGCAATGAATCATTAAGCCAAGTAGAGCGATTGGTCGGGCCTTTGCTCTTATACTGTTTAAATACAGTCTGAATGGAGTTTGTGTTGACTCACAGGGCTGGGCTTCTCACATTAGCTTTCATTAGCCTCACCGCGGCTGAACCCAACTGAAAACGCTGCCGGCTGCTGAGCTGACGGTGAAAACAAGCCTGACACACATGCACCCTCAGCTGTCTGCACACACTGCAGCCTCACAGCCTGACAGTCCAGCTTTGTGTTTTACTGTCAGCCTTTCAGGTTTTTTTATTTTGCTGGTTCCCGCACACAGTCTTCATAAAGTTGTCTTTTATTACCAACACACTGCTCCTTATGCACACATCCTTTTCACACACCAACTCTTTCATCTTTCTTTCTCTTATCTGCATATGGAAATCAACAAATTGGCCTCTATCTGCAACAACTGATTCTGTGTGTAGCAAATAAAAACAGAAATGCACATTTCTTTAGTTTTTTTTTATTTGTAATGATGTCTGCTGTAATTTTATAAAATATAGCTGCTGTAGAAGCTGAAAATGGTCTTCCCAGGAGCAGGGGAAGTGGAAGGGGGTTAGACTATTTTAAGCTCTCACAGTCCACCAGGACTGAATATCTGCTGTGTTTTTCTGCATGCTGTGTGATTATGTCTTTTAACTTTTGTCAGTGTTTAAAGCACCCGATAAATTTGAGGGCTCTTGCACACAATGAGCAGAGTGCCTCTGAGAAGATTCATGGTAGGATGTACTTCTTTGTGCATGAGGATTTGTACGTAGCTTAGCAATTGCCTGTTGTCATGCTTCACACTCCAGCCATGTCTGCAGTCATCACCAATCACAGCGATATGGGGTGATGGACTGCTTGCTGACAAGTGGAAAAATCCGTCTCTTACAGAGGTCAGTGAGTGAGTGATGACCCCAGCAGACAGATAGATGGACTGAGAGGCAGAAGGGGCTGATTGTTGCTGTCTGTCCTTAACCCCTTAGGCAGAATCAGAGTGGACTCATCCACTTACTTTACATTATTTGTCCTAATTTCCCTAAAAATATTGAAGCTAGTTTTGAATAATGTCTTAATCAATTGACTTTAATGCTCTTATTATAGCTGGAAGGCAGTAAACAGGCTCTCTAATTGTTTTTGAAATACTAACCATTTTTAAATTTAGACTTTTATTTTATTGAAAGAACAAAGGATTATTTTCTTTTTATTTAGTTGTCAATGCTATTCTATATGATGCATTTCCTACTTTTCAGTCTTGTACCCATAAATAAAATCTAGCCCAGTAAACTGACCTTTTCTAATTTGTGTAATGTATGTAATTTAGGCGATTATACCATTCGGCTTTATAGCAACGGGTGTGGCGGTATTAGGTCAGGAAATGGTTTGTTGCTGGAGGGAAAGCTGCACCTTAAAAACAGAAAGCATAATCTTTTATAATCTCATAATCAAGAATTTTTGGCATAAACGGGTCTTCCAAATAGGCAATGAAACTAAATGTGGCTTTTAAAAATTATTTTTTTCCCTTAAAAACAGAAGTCTAGACAGAGCTGAAAAGATGCGCGTAGGGAGAAGGGACTCCATTCTGGACTCATAAGCAGTAGTTCTGTCAGGAGGAGTTGGCCAAAATTCCAGCAAACTATAGTGAAAAGCTTCTGAAAGGGGTTTCCATTACATGTGGCTGAGCTGTCATACAGTTTAAAAGATCATTTTGCTAAATACGGAGGAAACATACATTTCTGAATTTCAAAGTGGGTTAAGAACATGAATACAAACTCTCTCATATGACATTAGAATACACAAATAGTTCTAGTAATTCTAACATCGTTAAAGTGGGACATGTTTAAGGCAGATTTTATGTCAGACACTGAAAAACAAAATATAATGCAGTGAGTACAAACATCTGTTTTCAACTGATGTTGAATCTGCATTAGCTTTAAACCAAAGTTTTTCAGCTTCGCTGTTTGTTTTCTCTAAAATGGGTAAGAAAGAATCAAGGTGATCTGCTTTTTGTACATTTGTTCATTACCTAAAAATTACCTAAATTTTTTGGGTAAATTACCTAAAATGATTTACCAAATCTTTGATAAAATAAGATAAGATGGGATAGACTTTATTGATCTCACAGTGGAGAAATTCACTTGTCACATCAGCTCAATAGACAAAAGAAGGTGCCAAAAGGAGGAAAAGGTGCATGAGGTATATACAGTGCATTCAAATATATTCAATGGATGGAGACAAAAATAAAAAAAAATAAATCGGGCAGAGGTTTAAGGTTACTTATGTACATCTAAGGTGAATTATACACCTATGGATTACATTAAAATGGTACCACGTACGGAACAACAGTGAGGTAGTGAGATAACTATAACAGCTGAAGTCTCTTATTTATTTAACTGGAACATTGCACAGGTTATTGCACAGGGTATTAAATAGTAATTGTTTCAAACATTACCGGTAGTTATTGCACAAGTTATTGCTTTTATAGTGCCGCATTGTAAAGTCTAATGGCAGCAGGGATGAATGACCTGCTGTAGCGCTCCATTTTACACACAGGATGTCTTTCACTGAAGGAGCTGCTCAGCTCCTCTACAGTCTGGTCCTGGGGAGAAAGGGGGTGTCCATGATGGATGTAAGCTTGGACAACACTCTCATCTCAGTCACTTCCTCCACCAAGTCCAGATTACAACCCAGGACAGCCTTTCTCACCAGCTTATTCCGTCTCTTTGATTCAGATTTCATAATCTTGTCGTGAGGTTTAGCTTTACTTGTAATAGCCTATGTTGTCTATTAGTTCCTTCTAAGTATATAATATAATTTCAGCTTTAATAATGCACTTTTTTGCTATCTTAATGTTTATGTTTTGCACTGATTTCACTCTGGTCACATTAATCTGCCCACACAAAATGAAGCCAGTGACTATAATTCTGTGAGCTAATATCATCGTTGCTCTAATGCTCTTTGTCTTAATGCCATGCTGGGCTCCTGGCTATTACACAGACACACAGCAAAAGCCCAGAATAAAATCCCTGTTGCTGTGTTAGCAACAGAGATGATAAATTATCTCACAGGTATTGTTATGAAAGACGGTTAGTCGGTACCTGTGAGCAACATTTCAATCCTGAACTATGTGAGATTGCACCTCCTGGACCTCCATTAGGGGCTTAAATTTAAACTTTGTGTAACAAAGACAGCAAATTAGCTTTTTAGCACGTTTATCAAGAAAGGTTTTCAGCATGCATACAATGAGAAGTTTATCCTCAAGTTCTCATCAACAAAAACATCAGAGCAATTTTCATAGATGGTGCTCTTTCTTGAAAAAAAAAATCAAAAGCCTTAATGTTTAAAAGGATTAAAACAACATGTAAAAATAGCATATGAGAATTTAAACTGTGCTTTCTCATTAAAATCAGACCCCTTACTTGGAAGATTGTTTGGCAGCAGCAGTTACCTCGGTATTAATGTTTGATGTGCAAACAAGGATTGGAAAATAACTAGAATGTGATGACAGTTCCTCTTGTAGCCTGCACTCAATGCCATCTAATAGGACAGCATTTGTAAGACACGTCATGCGGTGGCCGGGAGGGAAAGGTTTATCCTCCCTGCTTGCCTTCTCTGCAAAAATCTTGTGGTAAAATAAAAATAAATGTTGGAGCTTTGATGTCCAAACAGCCTCTAACCACCGAGCCACTAAACTGCCCAACCCTGATGAAATGACATTTCCAAATAATGTATGTTTTTTACATTCAAGTCCAACATTAGGTATGATCTAAGAGTTTATAACATGTTACAAAATTTGAATGAAAATTGAACTAGAATAATTCTGTTTGTATGTTTCTCATCCTGCATGGTTGTTTTCGTCTTCTTAGTTGATCTTTAACATAGAATTTCCTTATATTTCAGGAGGAGGAGATGCCAGAGGTAGAGATAGACATTGACGACTTGTTGGAGATCAGCAGTGATGATGAGAGAGCCAGCAAACTACAGGTATGTTCCTGTTCCTGTGGCTTCAGCAGAGAGGATTGGTTGTCACAGAGGAAATCAGAAGTTCTTCTTAGGCTTCTGGCTTAACTCTAAAATAATGACTACACAGATCTCTCAGTGAATGAACTCTTTTAAGTTACGTCAGTTAATCTCAGCACAAAATGCATTTAACTCAACTTTAAAATCTAAATTTCTTAATTACTCAAACTAGCTCCATTGTTATAAAGAACTTATGGCCTAGTAACATTAGAGCCTCTATATGTCTTCATTATTATTATCTTCATCCTCTGACATGGGAGTTGGCTCAGAGCTAAAAGGGAGTTTTTCCTCTCCACTGTCACTACAAGCATGCTTAGTGTGAGGGATTGCCTTTGAGTCAATGAGTCGATGCAATCAATTGGTTTTCCTTAGATAGAAAACTTGGAATCAATTTGACTGTATGATCTGGTGAACTGTAAAGTTCCTTGAGATGACATGTTTTGTGAATTGGTGCTAAAGAAATAAACTAAAATGAATTATTCTGCTTTTTATTATATTCTAAACCTTAGTGTTAAAATTTCCTTCAGAATTTTTTAAATAGGAGTTTTAGAAGATAATTTTCAGTCATTAGAGACTTGACTTAGGAAAAATGACTCAAATATTCCTGGAGTCTAATCCTTTATTCTTTTTTTTTTTCTCTGATAATCATTTATTCTGCTTGGACTCCAACACCTGAGTAGAATATGAATTTTTCTTTAAGATCACACATACAGGACCTGCTGTGGTTTTTAATTATCATCTAATCTCTAAACAATTGTTTGTTTTTTTCCTCCTCCCTCAGGAATCACTAATAGACTGCTATAAGCCCACAGAGGTGAGTTTCTTTGCACCCAGCATGTTCTAATATGCTGATAGTTACCTAATTCATAATGCCGACACAAGCACAAATAGGCTACCTCTTTTTGGCTTTTATAACAGTACAGTGTTCACAGTAATGAGTTCATAGAGGTAAAAGTCTGTTTGGATGAGGTTGTGTTAGGCTATTTGCGGGATTAAAGGAATTACCAACCAATCACATTAACTCTGCACATGGTGAATTTTCTCAGGCTGAGCTTCCATCTGTCTTAATCAATATGTTTGTGTTTTCATTTGGAAGGTCTTTGCGACCAAAATCTTCATTACTGTCTTGCTACTTTAATATGTGCTCATACATGCCACCTATTTACCTGCAAGTAATTGCATACTTTTCTTTTTCCATAATAGTAAAAGCTTAAGAATTACAAACACCTACAGTGTGAACTTCAACTGACTGTGAAACCAATGTTTAATGCTGATAAATAAGTCTTATCCTAATTGGACCTATTTGATTTTTTTTTCTGTGACATGCTTGACTCCATGTACCTACCATGAGGATTCAAAAATGATGCACATAGCTACCAATAAAGATGTACCTTCTGCCAAGTGAAATAAGAAATGAAAGACAGAGGTATTGGTGGAGATGACGAATGAGGATAAAGGAAAGGATGAAAGGAAGGGGAAAGAACATTGAGATTGCTTTTTCTTAGTAGAGCAGAGAATAACAGGAGATTAAGGATAGGAGGTGAAAGGAAAGAGAGTGTTGGGAATAAATGATAAATAAAATGAATGCAGGTATAAGGGAAGGAAGGGAGAGACATCAGGAATTGGATCATGAGCCCTGACTGTCATCTGTAATCAGGTAGTTTATAATAGTGTTGCTCCGATGCCATTTTTTTTTTTTTGGCTCCGATACCGATACGCAATACCTGGCTGTGCAGTATGGGCCGATACCGATACCATCTGTTTGAAATTGATGTGTGTGTATATATGAAGAACTGCATACTACTTGGATGTTATATAATTGCCATCATGGCTTTGTCAAGCTGTTACCTACCTTTGTGAAGCAGGAAAAAGACTAAAACAAAGTGAATCCAGTAGAACTTTTATTGCCTACCTGGAATGGGTGACAATAGTTGAATAAACTTTAGGCTCTCAAAATAGTATCGGTGCCCTATTTGTCAGTACTCGCCGATACCGATGCCATCATTTTAGTGGTGTATCAGGGCCCCGCCCAATACTGGTATCTGCCATGAAAAATGTTTGTTTTGTCTTTTACAGACACAGTAAACCATTACAAAAAAATTTATTTCATAGTGCCTTTATTCAAATGATAAAATAACAATTAAAAAAGTCCCACGCCTTAATACTACATCTCTTTTTGACATTTTAAAATTTTTGACAATTTAAAATATATTGTGATTGTTGCAGAACTGGCATCGCGTCTAATTTTACTTATCTAATACTTGTTTAATTGTCTATAATAATTAATAATAGACAAATATTTGATAAATTAAGTTAATGTAGCTTTAAATGCACATGAACTATTTTAGCTCATTATGATCTGCTAATCTAACTTGATTAACCATCAAAACACACAGTTTCAGTTGATTCTTGTTGCTCTTAAAATAACAAATTTTAGGATTTTTCAACAATTCAAAACAGGGAGGTGGCTGCATTGTTTTGCAGAATCAAACCAAGACTGATTATAAATTGAAAAACATTCTCTTAAGGGAAGCATTTGAATTCCTCCTTAATACAGTAACTTCCTTGAACATGTGCATCTGGACGGTCTAACCATGTTTTCCTTTTTGCTCCTCAGGACTTTGTCCGCGAGTTGCTGGGCAGGATAAGGGGGATGAGGAAACTCAGCGCTCCAACCAAGAAAGGCCTATAATGGCTTTCTTATCAGTATCAACCAGCCATTAGCTTTCACTCCAGCTTTACCCACTTTCCTCATACAACATAAACTGCTATAATACAGAATTATTTATCAAAACATTAGGAAACCACCTAGCATTACCATCATAAATCACAATATCCATAATTTGGCATTAGTCATTCATTATGAAGCACAGTGAATTATCACGATAACATAAGACTGTTGAGAGATATCTACGCACAAAAGAAAAAACGGTGTTTGTTTTTTCAATGACAGAATAAAATGTTAAGCCCAGGAATGTGCCCAGACTGCAAGTACGTTCATAACCAGAACATTACCACTCAGATCATGTTAGGTTCTCATTTTTAACACCAACCTTGCAGAGAAAAAAAGAGCTTCAACATAAAAAAAAGGATAAAAATAAAATTCAAAATAGAGCATATTGAAAAGAGAAAAAGTTATTATCTTTTTTTTAATCTTAAATGAAAGCTACCGGTAGGTGGTTAAAAACTTACAGTAGGTGCACAATTAACTGTAGCACTATACAAACACAGTGCATAATTATTTCTTGTTTTTTCCTTTCTTTTACTGGAGTGTCTGCTGTTACGTCTTTTAAAAAAAAACGTGTGTGACCATTTCTTGTTCACATGAGTCAAATGTGGTTTTCTGCCATTATTTGTTGTTTTTTTTATTAACCTTTTTGTCCTCATTACATCAACGCGACCAGATATGTGGCGCAGCTGTTCTTTTGATAGATTTTTTTTTTTAAGCACAAAGCATTTTAATTATGCATACTGCATCCGTTTGGTCATTTTGTAAACGTATAACTTCTGAATAGAGTGGAGACATATTTAACAAAACACTATCAATATTTTTGCTAGTTAGTCATTGTTGTGTCTCAGCAAGGCATGATGGGTGTTGTAGTTCTCTGGTGGAGACTACAAAACCTGTATGATTGGCAGCCTTCCATTGGTGTGTTCTTCATGCTCCCTCAGAGGGCTTATGTGACCCTCTAAGCTCCAACACTGTATTTTTTTTTATTTAATTGGTTTTATTTACTTCTGCTAACCTTTTTCTGTGGTATTTGACAGAATTGCCTTTAAGGACATTCGGGTTCAGTTTCCTTTTTGCCAGCGGTAAACCTCAACTATTATAGCTGAAAGGCAAAGCTGGTGAGGTAAAGACCTGAGGCCAACACAGGATGGTTTTAAAGAGCCTACAGACCTTTGTAAAAATGCAATTAGTTTATCATTACATCTATATGGAGGAATGTATTCTTAATTACAATCTGATTCCATCCATTTTCTGGAGAGAACCCATGCATGCTCAGGGATGCAAATGATCCCAACAACATGCAAACTCCATGCAGGAAGAGCCAGGCTGGGAATTGAACTCTGATCTTCGTGCTGCAGGGCTGTAGTGCTGCAGCAAGAAGATCAAAATAACAGAAAATATGTGGTTCTAATATGCTAAGCTACTCTGTTAAAGCAGCTTTTTTATTTTATGGCAGAGTTCAATTTTTGTGTGTAGGAGTTGGCCATCATGTTACATCTATATCTGGCAATCTCTTCCCCATTCGTCTTTGCAAAATGCTCCATACCCTTCCAATTATGAGGTTCACCTCTGTGTTTCTCGCACTTTTTTTATGTAAAGCTCCTGGTGCTCTAGCAGCAGTTTGCGTTTGTATGAGATTGTGACACAAAAGGTTAGGAAAAGCTTTGTAGAAGCTGTATTTCTTTAATTATTTTTACTTTATACCCTAAAATATCGATATTTTATTCTTCTGTATCACTTAAAGGTCACATTAAAGGTGGAGAATGTTTTTACATCACAATAACCTGCCATTCAGCTAAAGGTGTGGTAACTTTTTCAATCCATTGTAAATGTCAACACTTGAATTAGTCATGCTCCTTAAGTGAAGGTGTATCACATTCAAAATATCATATTATGTCTTCAGTCATAAATGTGCATCAGAGATTTAAAACAGACTGTTTTATTTAAGGCTTTATAAAATTCCACAAAGTAGGTACAAACTTAAAGAGTTAAACACCTTAGAGTTTGCAAAAAACATGTTATACACACAAGAATTAATAAAACTCTGAATTAATAGCCTTTCTTTGCACCAACAACTCCATAAAACCTGTAGGCTCTGATACAACTATTTGTCTTTTATTGCGTTTGGATCAGCTATTACAAAGCAGGAGTACCAAATAGATAGGAGCATAGGTTTAAACATATGATTGGATCCATCAGCTACTAAAGACAAAAGCAGGGAAATGTTGGATTAAAATATCTGAGAGGCACCCATTTTGCATGCTAACAACAGATATTCATAGAGAATATAATATAACCATATATTTAAGCAAAAAAAAAAAAAGTTTTTATTCTACAAAAATCTTTTTTGTAGATCCTTTACTGTTGAGGCAACGTGAGTGACACGTTAGAAAGAATCCAGGAAAAATTTAAATGGTGCTGTTTTTGATGTTCTTCTCAGAGTTTAGCTGTTTTAAAAGACGTTCTCACTGTTGAATGATGACAGAGAAATATGTTTGGAACAAACATGTTTGTCTAAAACTGGATTTAATCTACTTTCTCAGCTGGTACTGGTCCGGTTTGGGGCCCCAACATTTAATAAAGATGAGATGTTTGCAAGATGAAGCCATTAATGAAAACTAGGATATGTTTTTATTTTTATTTTTCCTTTCGTTCATCCAAATAATTTTCTTTCAAGGATCAGTTCAGGGACAAGAGGCTGATATTTTATAATTTATTGGGTTTCATGTGGAGAGTGTTTTGAAAGTGACTGTTTTAGAAAGCTTTACATTTGCATGAATTTATAGAGTAGCATGTTGAGGGGAAAACTTTTTTTTCACCCAAGTTTCATAAATTAAAACCCTTTGCTTTTTATACATTTATTATGATTAATATTATTGCTATTATCACGGATAGTAGGAGTTAACTATTCAGCTTTTAAGCTGAATGTTGATTTCTGTACATCCACAACGAGTATTCCTGTTTATAAATTGTAATGTGGTGTGTGGTTTGTTTTTTGCTGATAATAAAAATAAGAAATGCAAACTCCCTATGCATTGTTTGAAAAATGTCTCTTATTTGTATAGTTATTAATAGTCCTGATATATACACACAGTACTTGAGTTGAGGGGGTGCCAAGGCACCTCCCTTCTTAAAAAAATCTTAAAAATTATCCTCCTTCTTAACTGACAGTCACCCTGCAGTTCTACTGTAAGGTGCCTTGGTCAAGGTCAATGACCGGCGTACCTGACATGTAACAACTATACCATGCATATTGCTTTAGGTTAATAGACTATATTAATTTTTTTATTTGTGCAACTAGACTACTTTACATGTATAGATAGATAGATAGATAGATAGATAGATAGATAGATAGATAGATAGATAGACAGACAGACAGACAGACAGACAGACAGACAGACAAAGGTCTAAATCATGTAGGGGTATACCAAACTGTCAGACTACTGTACTCATGAATACATTTGAAGCTTTTGGGAATGTTCAGGAAAATTCTTCCACATGGCTGTGCTTCAGCACGAGGGGCATATTACATCTATATAGATGGCAGTAGTTAAGTAGGACACCCCATACGCTGTCTAGCTCTGTAAAGTCCATCCGGGTATAACATTATTGTTCAATATGTGCATGAGTAGCTTTTCTCTGCTGCATGTCTGGCCCCCATATTGGCTAGCCTACTGTATCTTGTTTCTGGGTAGAAGTATTTATTTGAATGCTTTAATAAGAGACTAACACCGTAGATGTAAGATGGTATAATTCATTTTTTAAATGTAGAAATGGATAGATACTGACCACTGTACAAAATTCTGATGATCTGCATCTGATTTTTTTACAAAATACCTTTTAGCAAACAGACATGCTTCACACCTAAGGGGAGCCCGGTGTGGTCACATAGTGGTGCCATCAAAATCGTGCACTGAAATGGGGCTGCTTGTGCCTTTAAATTTCATGACCCACTTTTCACAGCTGGGACTGGTGAGGAGCGCTCATGCACTCGTGCTGCCTTGAATAATTGGGACTGCAAGGTGAATGTGAGGAGAATAGTTAAAGACAGAAGCCTCCCTCGCTGCTGGGAGAATGCGCTTCAGTAGGCTGGCTGCACACCAGCGTGTTCGGTCACGCTGTTTGAGGGGTGGAAAGATGATAGCTGTTTGACAGACGACTGGAGCTCATCTGGATCCATGATCCAATTCAAAATGACAAATGTGCCCTACTGATAGCAGTTGCCAGATTGTAATTTCAATGCTGAGCATTTCTCAGGAACAAAACAAAAACTAATCACCCCAAATCAACATAATATATTCTTTTCATATATTCCCTTCCTGTTTTTCAGTGTCTCTCCTTTAATTCTGCATTTTCCCCTACTACGTTTTAAATCATTAGTTTTTTCCCCTTTCATCTACCTCACAGAAAAGGTAATCTATCATGTCATGCTCTATAGAGACAGGAACAGAAAGGGCAGATGAATAAATAAAAAAAGACTGATATGCTATTTGACAGAAGCAATACAGAAAGGGAAGACAAACAGGGAGAGATGGAGAGTGGCACTGACAATATCTCCACCCAGCCCCCAACAGTTGAAGGACAAACCACCCATCTCCACCTCTGTGGAACTCACTCAGCACCACGTAAATGAGGTGACGTTTCACAATGCATGACGGGCAATGCACTCTCTATTAGATCTAATGGACAACGAATTGCCTAAAGCGATTAACCTGTATACTGTAATACAACACCTTGAAAAAATATTTACAGCCGCAAACTTGAAATTATGTTGTGTTAATGATTTATGTGATAGGCCAACAGTAATTAGCACGTACAGAAATGGAGCTGCAAATAAGTTTTTTTTTTTTTAGAGGAAAATCTAAAATATTTTGTGGATTTATTTCCTAGATCTATTTACTATATTACCCCTCAGTAAAATAAGCATCATGAAGGCAAAGGAGCACATGGTTAAAGGCTAAAAGGATAAGCTAAAAAAAAAAAAAAAACAAGATTGCTCTTAGCAGGTCTATAAATACCCTCCATCCATCATTTGAAAATGAAAAAAAAGTACAGCACTGCTGTCATGATACACACCATGAAATTCGGTGGTGGCAGCATCATGCTGTGGGGATGCTTTACTTCTGCTGTGAATGGAATGAAAACAATTTTTCCACCTTACTCACACGCAGGCTCAGTAGGAGGGATTGCTTCAAAGTGAACAGCTGGATGCCATCAACTTTCTGCTCTTTCTACATGTTTGTTCTGGAAGGGAAGGAACTCGTCATTGAGAATCAGGTACAAACATGACATTGATTGTGCTGCTTTTTAAAGTGGGATCAAATGGAATTCTATGTAACCTACTTTGAATGTGTTGATTTGACTGGATTAAATGATTTGGGAATGCATAAAAAAACAGGATCCGTTTTTTTTTTACAGTGCATTTAAACATGTTTGTTGTAAATTGATTCAGCATAAATAGCTACAGTTACACAGATAAACACAGGGTGTTCACTGAACAAAATCTGCAGGAATCTTCCATCATAAACAAATCATTCCACTGTGTACTTAGGGGACTTAAAAAAAACACCATTCTGTAACCAGACTAAACTGTCAATTTTATTGTTGACACTCTCTACATTGAGCAGTGTGGGGTTAAGGGTCTTTGCTCAGGAAGCTAGTGTCAGTCCGTGGGAGTGGGGCTTGAACTCAGAACCTCTGGATTCCAAGCATAATGCCCCAACCACTAGGCCACATTCACCTATAAATTAAATGGGAATGCATAGAAAAAACAGGACCTGAGCAGGACTATGAGACTAAGCATACAGCTGCAGTCACACTTTATCAGTTAAAGTATTTTCCAGGTTAAAGCGACTCATTCAATAGTTAGACTTCAACCCAAACAAGAATTTTTGGAAAGGCTTGGACATTTTAGTCTATAGATGTAAATTCCCATTACATACTGAAAATATGTGGAAATGTCTAGTGGGAACGCTTCTGAATACTTTTCAAAGTCAATGAAAAAGTGGATTACAACATTGCATTTCCAGCAGCCTTACGAGCTTTGGTGACCTGTCTACTATTCTATTCTACTATGCCGTGACGTTTACTCCAACCAGCCCACTAAAAAGCACGTTCTCTTTCCTCTACTTTATGAATACTACATGCTACTGTTCCACTTCCACAGCTGGTGTGTATGTATGTGTGGAAAGGGGGCGACGCATGTTACAATCTCAAGGGAAATCCTTTTAATTTCACTACAATGAGTCCTTTCTATTTTTTACTTTACACTTAAAGCAGAAAGGTCTGCCAAACTGGCTTCACCTATTTCTGCTTTTACTTGAACAACTGCTGTTCAGCCTTGTGTTTAGAATAGATTTAATCTAACCAAATGTTTTTTTGTGAGATTTTTAAGGAGAGCGCTTTAAACCGTAGTAATAAGAGGTTAAGTCGCGATTAGACAATAGGTACTAAAAACAAGATTTTAAGATTTGCATGCACACTATTTTGTGTTAGCGAAACAATCACCTTTGAGAAGTTTTCCATTCAGAAAGAGGTTGTCTTCTTCTCTGGATTACTTCAACACATTTGTCTAATCAAGTTGCAAACATCAAGAAAAAGGTGATCAGTTCTTATTACTGTTGGAATGTTGTTGTTAATGAATCGCTTAATTAATTTACAAGATTTGCAAACTGCACCTTATTAGGTTATAACTGACAACTAAAGTTAATCTTTTTACCAAGATTGTCTTTTCTAATGAGAAGCCCAGCGTCTAGTGTCTTAAAAAGAGAAAACTCAAACAACACCTCTAGAGACTTCTACTCTTTAAAAAATTGTCTGGATCTAGACTGGACCAACTAAAAATTAAGTAGTGTACCAGAGTTTGTCATAGTAATGTCACCCATATATATATATGTGTGTGTGTGTGTACACAGACTTGATTGAACTAGACCTCAGTGCTTAAATGCATATATTTTTAAAGCTGCCATTTTGTGCTTGCACTACAATATTCTGTGTTATAGAAAGCACTTTACGCAGTTGGTTGAGCTTAAGCAGCATGCCCTGATCAAATGTGACATTACTGCAAACAATGTCATTCTTGCTTATGTATATTCATCTATCCTACTTAATTTTAACCCCTACAGTCGGTATGCAGAGATGGGTGGTGACTAGTTGTATCTACACAGTTAACTTGGGTACAAAAAAGTACCTCTTCAAGTAGTTTTACTTAATCATACCTTTTACTTGAACTGATATAATATTCTTGTGAGATTGTATTCTAGAGTAAATTAGCTGGTTTCTTTACCTACCATGAGTAACTTGACCTATTCAGGGATACGGTGAAAATACAGTAAACAGCAGATATTGTAAGTGGACGATCTTTATCACACAGTACTGTTAGGATTGAAAAAAAACATATTTTGAAAAAGTCTTCCTTTTGCCAAAATGTGTTACTTTGTAATCATGTTTTCATTTGTGTTTCCTTCTTTATTCAATTTCTTTAAATACCAGAATTTGCACACAACTCTCCACCTGATTATGTCATTGCAAATGGCAAATCAGACCTATCAAGTCTACAATTACTCAGTACTTCAGTAGAAACTTAGTATGAACTTTTTAAATCATGAATAATCTTGAATAATTTTTTTGGATGTTTTTTTTCTATTTTTACTTGAGTAGGATTTGTGGGTTTTCTACCAATCACCCTTTATATGTCTACTGTCCAGTTGAACAGTATAACATAAATTTGTAAATGCTTTGTCATTTATACCCTGAGCTTGAAAGCTGAAAACAATAATCTGCTAGATGTTGCACCAGAAATAGTGCTTAGAAAGCTAAATGATCACATCAAGAATCTATAACTGTTGACACAATTTCATTCAAACACAAATCCATATGTCTGCTGACCTGTTTTGGCATGGGTTAATGACTTTTTATTTATTTATTTTTTTTTACAGTGTCCTGTCTGGCAATGTGGCAATAAGAATAATTGTCTTGATGCCAAAAAGAGCCAAACAGATTTTACTTTCACAAGTGTAGCAGTATGGCAATTGCCGTATTGTTCCACTTGTTTAATGCATTTAAATTGCTTTATTATATTTATGCAGGGAGTTTTACAGTTTATATGGACACTGCAATGTAAATAGAGCAGAAAAACAGAAGAAGAAAACGGGGGAAAAAAAGAGAAAAGATGAAAGAAAGAGGAGATAGAAAGGAGACAATGACAAAACATTTTCAGTCTGCTTCATCACCTGCAACGAGATGTAAAAAGAACAGCACAACCGAAAGACATGGTACGAGACATACAATAAAGCAACACCTTGAAACTATCGCTGAAGTCACTTTTAATGTGTTTACTTTGATGCAATTTGTATTTTGTGTGCAAACACAATGAATTACATCAGTATTGTAGCACTGCATACATAGTAAAGATGAGAGAGTGCTTATGTGTGTTTGTTTGACTCTGCACAGGAAGGGTAAGTCTGTTTAGACAACATGGAAGGAATCCTGGTGGGGGGTTCTGCGTCTGCTAAGACGACTCCCCTCAATGCCATCTGTTTCAAGTAAATTATTTAGATAAGTATAGATG
Organism: Cyprinodon variegatus; assembly: GCF_000732505.1. Taxonomy (NCBI): domain Eukaryota; kingdom Metazoa; phylum Chordata; class Actinopteri; order Cyprinodontiformes; family Cyprinodontidae; genus Cyprinodon; species Cyprinodon variegatus. The sequence continues at coordinate 55,334 of NW_015151143.1, forward strand.
AAAATATTACCACCAAAAACATTCTTAATGGATTTTAAAAGGAAGATTATGCCCATAAATCATTAATTTAATAAATTATAACAGTTACCTTCAAACAAACTTTCATAATTGCTAAGTTAAATTAATACTTCAGGATGTTTGAACTGCTAATAGGTTATAAGCTGTTCATATCTTACCAGCAGTAGATAATGGGTTGGGATCTTTCTTTAGTGAAATAAACAGACTGTAACTATAGTTTGAAACTCAGACGTAAGTAGCCCTTGAGTCACTGAATAAAAGAATCCAGACTCAACCTGAACTTGGGCCATAAGGACTTGAGAACTGACTTTGACTCTCCGTCTGTGGATTGAGTCAATATTTTATTAATAGTAAAACAAAGCCATTATTGGAGGTACAGATTAAAAAATAACTCTCACCAGTAAGATTCAAATATACATTTTTAAATGCTAATTTAGTTTTCGATGCCTAAAATAATGAGAACATTTTTTATTTTAGTTTTTTAGTCAATCAGACTTGACCTGGATTTCCCCTGGAAGTCTTGAGTCCTTAGTTGGACCTCAGTGACTTCAGACTGAACTTTTTGACTGAACTTTTGTTAAAATCTCTAATCTCTAAAATCTCTATCATAAAAAAACCTAAATCAATCCTAACTCTAAAACACTATAGCATTAATGCTAATGCAACGTTATACACCTTTAAACAATTGCTGCATTTAAACTTGATGTCTTGCTTTTTAAAATCAGTATCCAGTGAGTATCTATTCAGGTAGATGGAGGTAGAAGGCAGTTTTAACTGAATTAATGGATTCCAACTAATCTGGGCTTAGTATTTCTACTGTAGTGCTGTTTTCTTCTACCACCAACACTATGGTAAGAGGTGCAAACAGAAAATATATCAAATTAAATACTCTAGAAACCTCTTATAGTCCACTAATAGCCTGATATTCCTGTAATTTCTATTAGTAAAACATAAAAAAATGTATGTTTTATGGTGTGAAACCAGAGCATTTAAACCCTGATCTATTCTGAAGCTTCCTTGTGCTAGGGAGACAACCCTGGCTCAAAACAACTATTCAAAGAGAACCTGTAGACGAGAGAGCAAGAGTCCATTCGCTCTAGAAATCAATCAGTTTCTCAAGCGGCTTACAGCTCACCCCCATCCCCCCTTCATGGAGTGCAGCGAGGAATGAAGAACCCTGGGAATTAATCAGGGGATCTACATCATTGAGTGGGAAATGTCTGATAACTATTCCTAGTCCAGTTTGATTCTAGTGAATGAATTGATGTTTCTGATGGGGTCTTACCTTTGACAAAAGTGAACTGAGGAGCAAAGAGAAATGAGGTGTCTTTGTCTGTCTGAAAAAAACGCCATAGGGTGGACAGTCATGGATCAGACCTATCAAAATAAAGACAACAAAGGGCTAAGTGAGGGATCTTTTCCATTCCCAGTTCTTAGCTCCCTGTATACAGACAACATGTTTATCTGTCTGCTAATATCCAGTTTATACCTAAGGGCCAGTCTCCTCTTTCCACCTCCTGCATCTGAGAATCCACCAAACAGCTGGTTGCCATGGCTCCAGATTTCTGTGCACCAATCAGAGACTGTTTTGCTCAGGGTAAGGAGAAGAGGGCTACACCAGCAGTCTGGTAAAAAAAAACACACAAAACAGGGATATTAAGAGAGATTAGTGAACACTCAGACTGATACAACAAAGCCTTAACAAATATCACAGAGCAGATTAACAGAAATGTGTTTTTTGTCTCATTTCACCGATATATTAAATGATCTATTGTACATCATCTGTCTTGTCCATGTTCTGGAATGTAATTAAAGCATACATTTATCATGTCGAGAAAATAATGTACAATCTTCTCTCTTTGCTGAATACATTAAATTTATGAAAGGATCAAAATCACAAAGATTTTGAAGTAACAAAGGGCTCTGAATGTTGTTTTGATGAATGAAAGGCTTATTATGTTACAAGGGAGCTCCCTCTGCTGGTGGTAGGGGGCAATTGAAGTATAAATGGCATACATGGAACATTTAGGTTCACTAAAAAATAAAAACTTTCACAAACAACACTAGCACATTTATTATGAACTAAGGCAGCAGAGCAATACAAGTAAAACAGAACAGTGAAGAGGAAGGAAAATAATACATTGTGAACGGATCAAAAATCTTAGAATGTGTCTTTATTAGAGGCAAAAATAATCAATCAATAAATAAAAATCCCTTCAAAAGTTATTAAAAATTGGACAGGGTTATAACAACAATAAGTTGTTATCTTCTTTTAATTTTTTTAATTAGTTTTCAGTAGTGCCAACCTCTACACATTAGTGCTGAAGTTCCTGCTATCTTCCTAGTTGATTGAATCTTTTACTGTTTTATTTTAACAGTAATCTTTAATTATCCTCCCATATTTGTTTGTTGTTCTTTGTATGGCTCAGTGTTTATGTGTCCCTTCTGCTCTGCTGCTAAACTCCCAGATTGTCTATAAGGTCCATAAAATAAGAAGAACTGCAGGAGGAACATCTCCCTGTCCTTTTTTAAAGCTAATTTGTTTTGACACTGCAAGGTGACAAGAACAATTGTTCTATTAACATGAGCTGTCAGGTCAGACCCCCCAACAGAGAAACAATAATAACCACCAATCTGCCAAAGCGCTGTACTATTGTAATATTAGGACTCTTGCTCCATTTGACTTCAGTTTGGTTTATTTATAAAGAATCAATTTACAACAACTTATTTCAAGACACTTTACCAGAAAAAACAAACAGATCCTGTTCACATTACTGCAATCAAACCATTATTATAGTGAAAAATAACAGGTGAAGATAGAACAACAGGAAGCATACTTCAACAGAACCAGACCCAGTAGGGGGATTTAATATAAATCAGTATTAAAATAGAAAAAAAGTCCCAGCAAATGTCATCTAAAGGCAATTAACATGACAATTTTAATACAGAAACATGTAACAGAAGTCAACACAAACACAGAATCAAATCTAAACACAAA
>NW_015151143.1:59593-67291 GCF_000732505.1 Cyprinodon variegatus
TAGATAGATAGATAGATTTTTAATATTATTATTATATATATTATATTTACAAAAATATAGGCGCAGTTTTCTGCGTTGACAACTGAAAGCCACCAGATGGCGTGATAAAATGTCCTTAAATCCAAAACAGAACAGCTTCACCTGCCAACTTTCTCTTATTAAAAGTTCTGTTAAAGGTTGGATATTGTTGAGGCCCATCAAGTTTTACTGTCAACTCTAAAAACCTGAGTGTTTTAAAAAGTAAAAATATAATAAGATTGTATTTTTTTTTTTTTGTAGTTTTTTAGCGCAAAGAAACATTCTATTCGATTTAATAATATGATATATGTTCATAATTTCCAGGGTAATTTGGCTTTGTAGGATGGAAGTGGTTTACCTGTGGGTGGGAGGGGCCCCCGGTGTCAGGATCAGGTCCCTGTGGCTCCTGCTGCTGATCCCTATCAGCTGACGTCAGGAGAAATGGCGGAGCAGGATGGCAGCGACACCTCTCCTCCGGAGTCCCAAGGTGAGCTCTCAAGCTGAGACGACTTTAAACTTTTACAAATACTTTTAACTTGCATGCGCCTTCTTTCAGCTGCGCGGCAGCGCTTACCTGAGCCGCTGGTTCTTCTTATTTTCCCTTTCGCTGTTTTTAAACCGTGACTTGCAGGGAAACAGGAGTTCTCCACCGGCTCGGTCACGGGAATAGGATTAAAATATCTATCAACCAATTCACCCAACCGGTCGCTGTACTTTAACACGACCCGTTCTTCTTTACTCAACTTCAGTCCTTTTGATTGAACTTTAATTTTTTTATAATAAACCACATTGTGCGCTCCTCCTGTACACTAACACCTGTTGCTGACATTTTGTCAGCTGTTCTCAGTCAGCGCGTCTTTCCTTCCTGTGTCACAGGTGGATTGTTAGAAATAAATGAGGGCTTTTTATTTTTCACTACAGGGACTAATAAACCATAAAATAGGCTACGAAACAGGATTAGGGCCACTGAAAAAAAAGTTCACTGATTTAAAAATATAATTTCTGTTTAATATGTGAAAAAGGCGAGAATTCTGACTTTTTTTCCACAGAATTCTGACTTTTTTCTCAGAATTCTGAATATAATCTCAGAATTTTGGCTTTTTTTCCCCTCAGAATTCTGACTTTTTTCCTCAGAAAAAAAGTTAACTGATTTTAAAATATAATTTCTGTTTAATATGGGAAAAAAATTCAGAATTCTGACATTAATCTCAGAATTCTGGCTTTTTTTCCTCAGAATTCTGACTTTAATCTCAGAATTTTGGCTTTTTTTCCTCAGAATTCTGACTTTAATCTCAGAATGTTGGATCTTAATGTAGATGGGCACCATGAAGAAAGAGATGTGGGAGCACTCAGCTTCACTGACAAAGATGTGAGTTGCTTGAGAGGGCCAGTGACACATTGGTGGAAAATCATGGAATTAGGTGACTTTTATACGTGCCGAAGGGGTCCCTGGTGATGCTATTTCATTAATGGAAGAGCAGAAGGTGATTAGCATAAGAGAGCTAGTTGAGCCTCTAAAACAGACATGGGTACAGCTTGTTGCTAACATGTTTGTTAGCTGTCAGAATTCAGTCAGAATTCTGAGATTAAAGTCAGAATTCTCAAAGAAAAAGCCAGAGTTCTGAGAAAAAAAGCCAGAATTCTGACTTTTTTTCTTGTATCATACAGAATAACATGTTTTAATATGTTTTCAGTGGCCCTAATCCTCCTCCGTAAAAAAATGTCTCAGTTTGAACGAGCCTCATGTTAATTTTACCCCGTTTTAAAAAAAAATACACTTTAAACCAAAGGAAAGCTGTTTGTTCCTTGGACTAAAAAAGTTGGATAACTGAAAGAAAGTAAAAATTATCTTGTGTAAGAGATTGTTTATTTAAAGGGAGTGAGAAGCACTGATATTTTTTTTTTATTACTGAAGAGAAACAATCTTATTTTTCCTCCATTAATAGCCACACCCCCAGTCTAATAAGGCTTGAGCAGGTGCTGTTTATCTATTGTTGGTCTACTACCTGCTGTGACTTCGTGATTGGGATTTGGCTTTGTCTTCTGCAATTTCTAATGGTGACCAAACATTTTATGTTTGAAGGGATTTGATAAACTTTCAGTGCTTTGCAATAGTATGGACAGTATTATCTTATAGTATAAATATTCTTCCCATCAGATCCTCAAATTCTGGAGCATTGCTGAACTATTAATTTCATACCAAAAAATCAAACAGGATTTTACTTTGAATTGCTCCCGCTTCTGCAAAGTTTTGGTTAATTAGACTTTTTTTTTTTTTCATATCCCCCCTGCAATTTTTCCACTAATTGAAATGTATTTAAATACACATTAACATGAATTCAACACACTGTAGTAAACAGATAAATGGAGGCAGAAGATATTTTACAGTTCATCTTCTAAGGTAACACTGATGTTCTGGTGCAAATATGTTCAATAATATGACAAAAGCAAATGCAGTTGTCATACTCTGCATTTTGCTGCAGCATACTATGAATGTATTGTTAAAAATATAAAAAAGGTTTACATTTGTCTTGTTAAAGAGGAATATTAGAATTTCTGTTCATTTTTATATCTCTCACTCTGAGGAACAATGGTGTACTTTGTCTGAAATTCACATTTTTACTATTAAAACATCAACTTATTTATTTCTGTGCTACCTTTTGATGATGTGTAATTTTATAATTGTAATTAATTTAATTTTAGCATTATTAGAAAAGTTTTTTTGTCTAGTTTGTATCCTCTAAGTAGGACAAAAATACTTTTAGATTGACAGTAAAAGGAATATTGTGATGGTTGATGCACAACAGACTTAAATCTTAAAAAAGCACTTAAATCTTTTAATTGGCCATTTTGTATAGAAAATGTCAGTTCATATGGAACCGTTGAAAAGCTTGTGTTATGTCTATAAGATATTAAAAACATAAAGCAAACACAACAGGAATTCAGTTTTCAGATTTAGCTATTTTGATTGCATCCAGAAGAACATCCCATTGATCATCACCTGCAGTTGGACCTATTTGCAAATCCTTTTTCTAAATGTTTAACATTGGATCTTTCACAAGTTTCTGTGCTATTTGTTTCAACATAGTATTTTATTTACTTTTTAGAGACATCCTAAATGTAGGTTATTTTCACTTTATATGAAAAAAAAAAAATGCCCCAGTACTAAATTAGGTAATTTGTTTCCCCCTCTGGATTCTTTTTGTGCAGTATTGTGAGAAGAGACACACACAAAATAATATGAGCACCCTTAACAAGAGAAAGAAGATAAAATGAAATAAAAGAGCCGCCTTTTACAGTTGCCTTTTGTATCTCTGCTTCTGCCTTCTTGAACCCCGGTCAGCCTCGGCAGATGGCCGCTCACACTGTGGCTGGTTCTGCTGGAGGTTTCTTCCTGTTAAAAGGGAGTTTTTCCTCTCCACTGTCGCTACAAACATGCTTAGTGTGAGGGATTGCCTTCTAGTCAATGAGTCGATGCAATCAACTGGTTTTCCTTAGATAGAAAACTTTGAATCACTTTGAATCAAAGTGATAAATCCAACCGTCTTACATTTTTACAGAGCTCTTGTAACTTTGCTCCTAAATCTGTTTGTAGCTAAAAGTGAATTGTTGTGGGCCAAAGTCAATCTAATTTTAATTTAAACTTCCACTGTAAAAAAAAAAGCCCAAAAATAATCTGATTCACACTCAAAACTTCTTACTTATCTTTTAACAAAGTAAATAAAGATAATAAACTATAACTACAACATCTTGGTTTTATATGTAGCAAGTTTGGTGTTCATCCAACAAGCAACTGAGAAGTTAGCGATGTTTAGATTGAAATAAATCCTTGTTGACCCCTACTGTGTCATTCTGTCACAGTTTGGTATAACATGTGAAATTTGGAATTCATTCTTGAGATTTAAAATTTGAAATGGTGTTATCTATTTGGTTATAAAAATACAGTTTTCTTATCCTAAACCACAAGTTTTTATATGTATTTTTTTCAGCCCTGCTTCTTTACACACTGTAATTACACACTAAGTAGCAGACAGATGCACGGGCATATCTAAATAACGGTTTGTCCAATCAGGGACCTTCATACAACTTTGGACAGGTTGCATTCTACAGAATCCAATGATCCAACAGAACAAGCTCTTTGTTGAATAATAAGCTGTTGATTGGATATATTCCAGAATTTATTCAGATGAAAATATCTTTGATGAAAAACGATTTGAAGATAGATCAGATTTGATGTGCTTTGCTTGGTTTTGCTGGCATTTTTGGTTGACTTTGTTGAGTGGTCAGCCACACAAGATCAGTGTTTTGCAATGAGTTCTATTTTGGCTCATTCAGGGTCTTGTTGGCTTTTATTAGCAATGCATCATTGGGCAATGCTGTGTGTGTTGTTAAAACCAGGCCCACCAACATGTAAACTTGGTTATTTAAATGGATTTTGACAATCTGAGAGCTTTTTGGCACTGTGTTGGAGCTGTGGTCAGTGGATATTAGAATGAAGTAGATAGTCTAGAAGAGGAGTCTCAGATGAAGATCTGGAGACATAAGTGTTTGTCAGTCTCAGGTTTGGTTGGCTTATTATTGCTGCAAAAGGGGCGGTCGACTTAAAAGGGGAAAGAAAATCTTGACACATGCTGTAGATCTTGGCAGGAGGGAGCCAGCAGAACCACATCAACTGTGAAAAGCAGGGAGAAAAAATTTGCTGGGCCCCAAACCAGACCCCATCTGGCCCTTGGCTGTGTCTAGAAATCCTGTCCATAAAGGTTATGAAAAGGACTGTTAACAGGACTAAGGGCAGCCCTGCGGGAGCTCGGCTTAATGCCATCACTGGACCTAATTTCTGCTCAGCTTGTACAGTAGGGTCGAGTATTGGAATATGTGTACAATACCTGTCACGATACTTGAATCACAGTACAGTATTATAACAATATTGCAATATCACTTTATATTGAGATATTTTACCCAGCTGTCAAAGATAAAAAAGCAAGTGCTGTATATGTTCATCAGTATATGTTAAGATGGGGTTTGATTTAGTCCACGTCTTCTACTTTGACTGCCTCAACTCCAGAAATGATGCTTCATCGCCCCAAAAACACAATATAGTGCCAATTGCCTTTAATTTAATGGTTTGTAAAGGAAATGTTGCATAAAAACAGACTTCACACTTCATTCTTTTATCTATATACCTTGGTTTTTCTTTGCGTCTCACTGTCTTCTTCTTCCGTAATGCATTTATTATTTCTGCCAGGAAGGTAACGTTTGTGTATTTGTCTCTCTGTGCACTGGATAACTTACAAATGTATGGACAGATTTGAGCAATCTGATAAATTCTGGCTGGATAGAGGAATTTTTAAAACATTCTCTAACCTTGTGAGATGTGGATATTTGGCTGAACAAGCAGTTCCCCACTAAACCAGAGGGTGGCAGCAGTGACTATTGACAACCTCAGCATCAGACAAAAAAAATACGGAGGTATTTTATCGAAAATACAAACACAAGAAAAGGGAACATTGTTGGTTTGTAAGCCGGATCGATTGGAAACTTGTGAATGGATTTTATGGATTTTTTTTTTTTTACAAGAGGTGTGCCTCATACCAAGAAACGATTTATTTAAATTTGGTAATAATCCAGATAATGTGCAAGTTTAAGCTATAGGCGTAAGTCATAATTTGTTACTTTTCCCCTTAATTCTTATAGCCTCATTTTCTTTCCATCCCTGTAGCTTCCTGTCCTCCTCCCATTCCATTCTTCTCCTTTAGTTTTTCTCTATACCCCACCCCTTCCTTGTAATTCCTCTTCCTTATTGAGTCTTGCATCTTTCTTTTTTCTGCTTTATTATTCTCCCTCTTCCCTGTTTTCTTCCTTCTTGCTTTCCTTCTGTCCCTATGTCTTTCAGTTTTTGGCTCCATGCTTGTAGCCCATTCTCTATAGAAGTATTATGTATACATTAATCTTGAACTTTGGTATCTAAATCACTGAACAATCAAGCTGATATACCTATTTGATTTGAGAGTTTTCTTCCTGCTTGTGTCTGATAGCCCTGCTGAATACGGATGAGAAGGGCGTGTTGCAAAGCCTATCACATTAATTTCAGGTGTAGGCTTACAGCCCTCATTTGTCCTGCAGGGACAAAGATCAGATTGCTCGTCCATGATTGTCTTTGTGTAGCACTCTCTCAAGGGGAAACTAAGTCGCAGCTCTTAGCTCAAATTCCTTTATATCACTTATTACTGAAATAGTCTTTTTAAAAGACAAGTGAACAGACGCAATGAAATAACTACCGATAAGCATTTTGACTTTAAAAAAGTCATCAGAGTATTTGCATTGCTTTCGCTTTTTACTGTTTTTTCTTGTAACAAACAATCATAAACAATTTTTTTGCAATTGATATTTACAACATAATAGTCATTGTCGATGAATTGTTAAGAAAATATATTTTTCTGTAGTTGTTATTTATCTTCATAAATACAAAACGTCTTATAGTATTTTTAATATCATCCCGTTGGAATTACAACACTTATCCCCACACCATAATGCTGCCTCCACTGTGTGTCACATTAAGGATGGTGTGTTCAAGGTGCTGTCTATTGTTGGTTTCCCCCCTCATGTAGCATTTTGCTTAAAATTCAAAATGTTTCATTTCCCCTGATCAGAACCCCTTGTTTTTGACACATTTTCTGTGTTCCCTAAATGTTTTAGAGCAAAATGCAAATAGAACTTCATATGGCTTTTTTCTTGCCTTACCTATCAAGGATAGATTTCCTGATTTCACAACAGAAAGCTTCCTTAAATGTAAATTGTTGCATGTGAGCTGTAGATCTCTGCAGCCCCTCCAAAGTAACAATATTAGTCAACTAAAGTTCTCAAAAAATCCTAAAAATCCTCCTCAGAGTAGTTGTTTTCATCATAACAATAAAGTAGATGAGCTCTATTTTGGCACTTCATTTTATTTAAGGGTTTTAATAAAGTGAAACGCAAAAAAAGAGAAAAAAAGAGACAAAAAACTAAAAACATTCTAAAAAATCACAGGGCCGTAATCACTTTTGCAAGGCCTTATATTAGATACTCCAAAGCTATGCATAGTAGGAAATAGAGCTGTTACTGTTCTGAGTCATGACACCTCCCTGCTAATTATACGCTTTGCTTTATTAGCTTCTGGTTAAGTAAGTTTTCAAATCTTTTTTGGTACCTGAATTAGTCTTTAACCTTTAAACTGTAAGAATTATATTAGCATGAACACGTTCACGCAGATTTTTTGATCATTTTTGACTCCAAGATGCTTTGTGGCTTATATAGCAATCTTTGTTAGTTTTCCTCCCTTCTATATTTGGTACATCGATTGAAAATAGCCTATAGAGTTGCAATCCAGTTTTTCCTGATCAGATACCTGTACTGTGTGTATTGGCTGATACTCAGTACTTCTCTGCTACTCCAGTTTATTGAATGAATCATATGCCTTGCCATTTAAGTGAATGCATCAGACTTGACATAACATTGTTAAAAAAAGGTAACAAATTAACAATTAAATTAACCAGGTTTTCTTGACTATAGCGCGCATCTTTTTTTGGGGGGGAAAAAAAAAGGAAACTTAATGTCGTAGGGAAATCATATTTAAATGTCAAATCATTGTGATTTAAACATGTATATAAAGGCACTCTTTATCAGAGGATATTGTCCCAAAAT
>NW_015151143.1:68566-121487 GCF_000732505.1 Cyprinodon variegatus
GTCAGTTCATCCAGATTACCATCCTGCCTTCCAATATTATTTCTGTCGGAGCAGCTCAGACCCCCACATACCGGCGGTGCGCTGTCAGTAGGAATCCCGTTCAACAGCAGCCTATGGCCCAGTCGCCTCCTTGCGGTTCGCTGCCGCAGCTGGAAAGTGGCTTTCACCGACGTAATCCAAACGGCAGGCACCACGATAATAAAAGCGAACATATTTTACCGGCAGGTTTCAGCAGTTTAAATTAATTTAGGTGTTAATAAACTGTTTCAGAGGAGTGATAATCAGCAATGTGTCTGTCTACCTGCCAGCTCCCATATCAACTTCTCTGACTGGTTGATGCAGCGCGTCGAGCAGCAAAAGTTCAGCGCGTCAGATGCATAAACACTCCCGACGCGCTGCTTCAGCTACTCAGATGCGCTGCGCCTGCTGCTCAAAACACGCTGCAGGACCTTTTGCCGAGCCTTGTCGCGCATCAACCATTGACTCTGCATGTTAACAAGCTGCTCCTGCTGTGTTTGGTGTGAACGCAGCTCAAGCGTCTATCTACTCAGCTGTCTCCCACCAAACCTTTAGGGGGAGCTCTACATATCACCCCTAGAGTAGGGACAAAGAAGAATGCTAGCTCTGGTTAGCTAGTTGGCTCACAGCAGTAGGAGCTTCTATTGAAAGATGGGGCTTTGTTGGCTCTTTATTTCAGCTCTGCAGGAGTTGAGCCCAGTCTCCTCATTAGTTCTGCAGCTTAAATGACACAAATAAATGTCAAAATGTGTGAATTCGGTACATTTATTCTCCGTCTCGCCTGCTGCTTTCATGTTCTGGTGCTAAATTAAAATTAGCCTCTTATTCTTTGATTTCCAATTTTGACTTCCCCCTCTGGCGGTTAGGAAATACCAACAGAAAAGCTACATCCTCTTATAAGCTGCATAGCTTATAAGAAGATGTCTTCCAACTATATTTTCCGGCATATGGTCGGAAAATATGGTAGCTTAAAATATTAATTAAAAAATAGATTTTAGCACCAATAATCAACCGGAGCAATTTATAACCTTTCAGTTCTCCCAGAATCTTTACATTTTTTATTTTAAATGCCCAGTCCGTCAACCATAAAAATAAACTGCTTAATATTAGTGAAGAAGAATCAACAGCAGAGTGCCCAACCATCTGTTTGTGGTGTGGTATTTGTTATTAAAAATATAAGAAACAGCATGGAAATATTAGCCTGACGTAGTCCTACTCAATTCTAGTCATAATATGAGTCTGATACTGCTCCATAGAGCTGTGATTATGGGGCGTGTTTTGAACGAACCAGGAAAAAAAATGCCTCTGCACTCAATTGGATAGACCTACAACCAATAAGAGCAACGGAGTGCGTGACGTATGTTAAGCGACAAATAGTTGTTGTTAACAAAAATCAAAGCGTGCAGTTGCACGCCTATAATAAGAAGATGAGCCTTGATCGCGTTTCTCTGTTCCTCTTTTGAAATTAATTTGCTGTCGACATCTTCTAGAACAGACCTAATAGCAGAATCTACACACCTCAACTCTCCGGCGGCAGCCATTGTTGTTGTCACCCAAGCGCGCTTTGGTCACATGGTTGATTACGTTACTGTTGATCATCTGTCCATCATCGTATAAAGCCCGCCCTAACAATTTGATTGGATCGCCAGAGAGTGGGCGATCATACTCGCGCTACTATGGAGCAATGCCAGACCGAACTTCCCGACCTCAAACCTTGTGGGCGGGACTAAGTTCGGAATGGCACCCAGGCTATGGAAATATGGGAATACATAAAAGGAACTGTTTTATACAGAGATACATCTTTGTTTAATTTATTGTAAATTTATTTTGACAGAGAATTTAAGCTGAATTTAAGTTTTGGAAATACTTTTGGATTGTAAATAAATTCCTGCTGTGCCTGCCTGAACGGAAGCATTGTGTCTGAGCTTCTTTCATTCAGCTGTTTTAAGGCCGCAACATATTCATGGTGTTTCAGTAAAAGTTCCAAAAATATCCTCTGGACTTGGTTTCCAAGATTTGAAGACGTTTCGCCACCTCTCCAGGAAGCTTTCTCAATTCAAATGTCTGGATCTGCAGTGAGTTTGAGTCTTATATAGACAAAGCCTTGTATACAATTTTTTTTTTTTCTGTAAATCTCTCAAAAGGTTGGACCAACACGTGTCTTTGAATAGTGTGAATTTACACAAACTGCATAGCTATCTAGCAGGAACCAACTCATGGCTGTTTTCTGTTGTAGTGAACTAACTTGTTTTCTCTTTAAATGAAAGACGTGGGTGGAGCCATGAACCATGTGCTCTCTGGACTCCTTCCAAAGAAATGTCTCCAGTGCTTTGAAGTTGTAGCATCAGAAACTGCATTCATTGCTACACTGTCTACCTGTCTCACTACTACTCCTGCACTGTGTCACCGGTCCACGTGCTGCTGTTGTCAGGGAAACCCATTACGTTGAACAGGCTCATCTTCCACTACCGGATCTGCCCTAAATATTTTATTAATTCTCCTGACCCCTTTTTATCCCCCTCTTTCCTGGGTTTGCATCTTCTTACAGTAGAAGAAATGCTCTGTGATGTAATTTTCCTTACAAATGTGTACATTAGACCTAACCAGTGGGGGGGTGGAGTGGGGGGAAAGCTAAGAGAGCAGAGGCAGCAACCTATTGAAGAGTGCAGGAGTCAGTTGTGTGTTTCTTAAGGACCTCCATCATGTGGATTAAGTTTTCTCCTCTAAGCCACACCAGGAGTGCTCATCCTCATCCTCATCCTCACTCTCTCTCTGTGCCAGGCTCACTGGTACAGCGCTCCGTTTGTCTCCTGCTTCCGACTCCTTCATCCGCACTGCACTGGGCTTATTCTTGACTCATCATTTTTGCCTTTCTTTGGCTTTCCTCAACATTTTCACCTTTTAGTCTATCCTCTTATTTGCCTTTTAGCTTTAAGGTACCCCGATGAGCATCGATGTTTGTATTTACCTGTATAATGCCTACATCATCCTGAAGAGGATACCTTTTAAGGGGTGACTCTGACCTCCACACTCCTCTGCCACAATTCCTTAGCAACTTTGGGTGGGGTGGGATGGGCAGGGCTCGGGTGAGTTAGCCCCGAGGCACCAGCTGCTGCAACAGGGCAGGCAATGCCGGATAGGAAAGCAGCAGGAGGAGGCGGAGGAAGTGGCTCATCCAGAGACAAGTGGAGGCTGAGGAAGAGAAGCAGTCGGCTGACGATACAACCACTGTTTACCATCACTGAGGAAGAGGAGGTACAGAGACACAGGCAGGCTGGCAGGAGGAAGAAACAAGGTATGAAGGAAATGAGGCTGAAGGCTGTTTTGTGTCATGAGGCAAGTTTGGTTGTGCATAAATGTACCTAAATTAGGGTCATTATCTAGGACAGAGAGTTTATAATTAAACAGAGGAAATTCAAGCTTCTCTAGAGAGTCAGGGCTGCAGGGGGTCGGAAAATTAACGCATCAAAGTTTTCTGGACTTTTTTTTTCTTGTTTTATATTTGTACTTAAAATGAAGATGTTGCACTGTGTTTTATCGCTCAGCATGGCTTGGTTCATCCTGCACTTTGCAGACACATTTGTTGCACAGGGCCTGGGATAATGGACAGTTTTGTTTGTGCAAGAAAAAAAATTCAGCTGAGGATGCAAGATTAGGTCCAGACAAGGACGGCAGAGATGAGAGCGAAGGTGCACTGCGCTTCACTTGCGTATGTGGCTATAACACATTGGTAAGCTCAGAGGTCTATCAACACGTCAGCATGGGAATGCAGTCGTAGCCGTAAGAAATATGCAGTGCTGGGACTTTCCCTTTAAACTTGGCTGGTCTTCAAAGCTTAAGTGTTACTTTTTAGGAGGAAGCTAGATCGACAGCTTTTACCTGTTTCTGTGGAAACTTGCGGTCAGATGGCAGCTAGGAGACTGAAACACAAAGAAAACAAGGAAGAATGATTTATTTAGAGACTTTGATGTTTTATAAGTCTAAAACCAGACTGTATCAAATGCTGTAACTGCTAAGAAAGGATGCCTTCTACATGTGAAATATTTAACTTAATTTTATATTCTTTGTCTTCTGCACTTATATACTGTAGATTATTTGCTTTAATGTGGGATCCTTTTAAGCTCTGAATAGTCTCTCTGTAGCCATACCTTCAGTTGTGCATGACTAATTTGAATATAAGTTATTGCAGTTTTCTTATGAAGCAACTCACTTGAACCTTCAATAATGGATAAAAATAAGGGGAATGAACTCTGTAGAGATGGCTGTGAATCGTTGCACTGAAATTAGCAAAAGTTCACTCATCTCTTCTTTGAGTAATATTGATTCAGTTTATTTATAAACCTTTTCATACCCACTTTCTTCTTCCACAGAAATGTATTGCTTCTGTGAAACTTTTGGTAATGGCATTGTTTGCTTTCTTAACAGTCTATATGAAGATATAAAAGGCTAAATACAGTGAAAGCTTATTTTAAAAATCTGTTAGATGGATGGAAAATGTAAACATGCACCCAGAACAAATTCATGTGTCCCAACCATTTTCCAGATGTGAATTCACTTGAAAGTGAACAGGAAAATGTTAAAATTGCTTTTTACTCACTCTCCATCCTTTTACTGGTCTTGTCGATTTCGCGAACAAGAATTGGCAAACCTTTTAGTGAACCCCCAACACACTTTCATTTGTAAATGCTGCAAAGTGGGATTCATAAAAGTGAATTTATGTCATTTCAATTCAGTTATGTCCTGCAATTTTGTGGTATATCAGAAAAAAAATCTCAATAAGATGTTTATGATTATAAGGTATAACCTAAATCTTTCATTATATATTGAAGGTTAAACCTGCTCAGCCTGTATTAAATTTATTTAAAGGTATAGTGGAGGATTTTCAGCAATTTTTGAAAGACCTGCCCTCTCCACTTAAAAAAAAAAAAAACAACAACAAAAAACACATGCACAACCCTTTACCCGCTCCCGAGATGGAACGCCACTTAAACGTGTGTGAAAGCATACACAAGCCTATTTCTCCTCGTTCATGCTCTGTTTAAAAGTTGCTGTTTGCATCCCTTATACAAGCTTGCTTTCCAAACGAAGATTTGCAATTTTTCCCACTATGTCAGACTTACCACTTAAGTGAAAATGGGGACCAGCACGTAGGACAGCCTTATGTAAACATATCACCAGAATGATTGACAAATAGGAGGACCACTTATTTTGATGATGCACCTGGAAAAGGAGCATCCACTATACCTTTAACGTGACCTGTACGTTTAGTGTCACAAAATTTGTATATGTTTCCAAAGTGGCTGTGCTCCCTGTACCACCAAATATAATACTGTCCCTTATTAAGTAGTAATATCTGAGATGTTCTATAACAAAGATAGGATAACGACATTTCAGCAGGATTGTTGCTTTATGTGCGACCCCAGCATTTTTTCTTCCAATCGAGCTGAAATATGTCTGC
Source organism: Cyprinodon variegatus (assembly GCF_000732505.1). NCBI lineage: Eukaryota > Metazoa > Chordata > Actinopteri > Cyprinodontiformes > Cyprinodontidae > Cyprinodon > Cyprinodon variegatus. The sequence continues at coordinate 74,043 of NW_015151143.1, forward strand.
ACACGGAAACAAACATAAAAGTCCCTATTCTTCCACCTTTCATCCAAACCTGAAAGCCCATCCTAGATCTATAAAGGAATGCTTCCAACCCTGCCCCCTTTGCCTCTCTGTTGGTTGGAGGTTATAGTTTGGCTTAGCATTAGCAACAGCTAATCCTCTCAGGCTTCAGGGAAGGAAGGAGCTGCACACTGTGTCTGCCTGTTACCCACTGGCCTGGACGGCAGAGCATTAATCGCCAACTCTGACCGTTTAATCTGACCGGCGATAAATGCAGATAGACTGGGGGCGGGGAGGCCGTGTAGAGAAGCAGACACAGAGAGCAAGAGGAGGGAGGGGCAGATTAAACAGTCACACTCACTTATATCTCTCTGTCATACATTCCCATGCAAAATGCATAAACACATGCACAGATGCACACTGGGACAAAAGGACTTGGACCTAGGAGTCAGCAGCCATGACACCAACTGACCTCGCTCATTTTTCATTCTAAATAAAGAGTGGGATGGGATTGTTTTTATTTTGGCTTCTACCTGGAGTTTGGGATCCTTATTTTAGCCCAAATTCAGCCATGAAGAATGTTTTCAGGAAGTAGGAACCCAGCTCTCGGCCCTTTGATTCATCTAGCTGGAGTGGACTGCCCATTCAGGGTCACAGATCCCTCGCTTCGATTGACACATCTAAAATTATGAACAGCTCAGGTAAATCTTTGTTGTTTGGCCACTCCGGAGGGTCTAGGTTAAATAATTTACCTTGCATTTTTATATTGAAAAAAAGAAATGTGGAAAAGAGGTATTAAAGGCATGCTCTTTAGGATAAGGTTGGGTTATAGTATGATCGGAACTACAAAAATGCAAACATGTTTTTCTCCATATTATGATTTTAGTCCTTAAAGAAAATCAATATCCTTATAAAATTTTGTGTTTTTACATAATTTACAATATCAAATTTCAGGGCTTGTGGGGGAAAGTAAACCTTGTACCTCAATTAAAGAAAGACATGTATTTCTTCTACATACAAATACTGTTTGGTCGTAGTGAGATGATGTTCAGGTACATTTTAATATGAAATGATAGACCGATGGGAGGTTTGACCAACTTAGTTGATTTTTACAAGACAAAACAAATACAGCTGAGGATACAGCAACCGAATATAATTTTCTTGAAAGAAATCTTGAAATGTGGTGTTTAGTTAACTTAAATTGTCAGTTTAGACATCTAAAAAATAGTGTGATTAAATCCAGGTCTTTCTGCTCAGTACCCGGAGTTCTAAAAAAGCCCTTTCTCCATTGTGTTGTGTAATGTAGTTCATTGCATAACCGAAATAGCTGAATTATTTTAGATATTTTTTTAATGTTCAAAGTTTAAGGGCAGCAATGACAGGTAAACCTAGTTATAGCCTTTATTGTTAGTAGGTACAATGAGCCTGTGTTGGACATTTACTATGTTTGCGAATGCTGTTAAACAGCTGGCCAGTATGGACAAGCAAATATAATTCAGGCTATCTGACATTTGTTGACTTAATGTCCTATGCAACAGATGGGTGATCAGTTGAAACAATAGGGGTCAATGATTACTTCTAAATACACTTTTTTTTTTAACCATAACTATGTTTTTTTGTGTGTTTCAAATGGCAAAGGGGAACATCTTGGCTCTTATTTATCAATTGCCTTCTGTTTATCAGAAATCGGGTTTCAGGGGGTAATGAGTCAAAGAGGGAAAACCTGATATCCCCTCACTATCTAGACAGGCGGGAAATAGAACTGATGTGCTTTATGAACTACAAAAGTTTATGCCTGAAACATCTGAAAAGGTGAAATTAAATTTTTGAATTTATAATTTATTTTGTCCCACTCTCCATCCATCCATCCATCCATCCATCCATCCATCCATCCATCCATCCATCCATCCATCCATCCATCCATCCATCCATCCATCCGATGGGAAGCTTTACGCCTCTTCCCGAAGTTATGTATGTGAATCTGTTTGCAACAGCAGAGTTGGTATGCACCTTGATAAGTTGAGTGCATTGCACCTAACAAAGCTGAGCATCCTGTTCTGCATGCTGCACCAAACATGATTTTTAATATATGTGCGGCAGTCTTTAACTTCTTGGTGCGTTCGCTCATCAAACGGAATTTTTTTTTCTTTCTTTTTTTTTTTTTTGGGCTTCCTAATCCTGTTGAAACTATTAGATTGGGACTGACTTTTCCAAACCTAAATACCTTAATACAGGGCTCTTTAATGTTTTCCACACCAAGGACCCCTAAACTGATTGCAAGATGGAGCAGGGACCCCTAAATATATATATATATATATATATATATATATATATATATATATATATATATATATAATATAACATGCAATTGTGTTATATCAAACTGGTCCTATAGTCACTCTACCACATATGGAGTAATGCAACAAAAGTAATTTCACCCTGGGATTATTAAAGTATTTCTGATTCTGATTCCTGGTTGATGGGACAGGTGCTGTGAATGAAACGGCGCCCAACTTGAAAGGGCTCCTGTGTGTTGTTGAATGTGTGCATTGATGATTGAAAGACATCTACTGTACTGCCTCCATTTATCTGTTAATTACAGTGTGTTGAATTCATGTTAATGTGTGTTTAAAGACATTTCAATTAGTGGATAAAATTTCAGGTGGAATATAAAATAAAAGTTTCATCAAATGTAACCTGTTGAAGACCTCCGCCTTAATACATACATCATATTGTATTCAAGTGCCTGCCTGGAAAACTTAGTACTAGTTTTTGTCTTGTAAAAATTATTATCCAATGAAGTTTAGGGGTCTAACAAAGAATGTGTCATCCCTGGTGAAAACAAAGCTTAAGGAGCACAGTTTTTTTATTAATTAAAACAAAAAAAAGCTTTTTACAACCCTTTGAACTATGAAAATGCCCAATCGTTTAAGGGTTTTACAGATTTCATAATGAAAGCTATATAGGAATATATTTAATATATTTTCTATAAATAGAAGGCTTCTATGGAAGAGCTGAATCAGCTGAAACATTTTTATCCTATCTGGCTCAGGCCTTTCCTAGAGAAGAAGGGAATGCATTTGAATAGGGCACCGAACAATGTTTAATCAAAGCTCTGGAAATCCATAAAACTAGGGTGGTTTGCTGTGTTTTTTTTTTTTTTTTATATCAGACTTGGAATTGCCCTCAGATATGTGATTATGTACACTTAATTATTAATCATTAAGCATAAAGCAATTTTTTAATCTCAAGTCAAGATAGATGACATTACATGGATGGAAGTCAAATATTGCACTGTGGGAAATGATCCTTTCCTGTTTAAACAGATCTTTTATTTAAGGAAAAATGATTTTCAAGTCCTGGTGCTGCTTTTCTTGTTGCAACAATAGTCATTAAGACCACATCCACCCGAGGAAGTGCAGACCTGTAAGCGCTTGTGTACACACCTCTGCAGCTGCCCCATAGACAGTGACATACAATACCCTGACAACTATGACCTCATGTCTTTTTCTTTTTTTCCATTCTGGTTGTAAGTCATTGTAAAACAATAAGCCTTATTGTGGGGCGGAGCCAGCAATGTTTGGTTTATAGCTTTTAGTTTAGTTTAGCTTCATTTATTTGTTTTTTTTACTACCTAAAAAGCAAGAAATTATAACAACTTCAAAAGCAGAAAAGTAATAAATAGATGTGACAGCATGGTAGGAACCAGTACTGCTTAAACTATTAAGTAGACCATGCTAATACAATTAGAAATTTAAATATTATAAAAACATATATTAGTATAGGTTAAAAATATTATTAAAACTAATAAAAAAGCTAAGATAACATTTTTAAATACAATGAAACAAGCAGTTCTATTAGATGTTAAAACTGGTTAAAGAAAGGAAGAACAATATTTCATATAAGAAGGGTGATTCTCCTGTCTAGTAATGTTTAAGTAATTTTTAAAACCAATCAGTAATTCAACTGTTATGTGTCTCACTTTATCTACAAGAAACTGATTTCAAGTATATTTAGCCACTTTACAGTCTTTGTTTTGGATGTATGACATTATCCAGGAACAAGGGAATAGATCAGGAGCTCAGAGAAACTTTGTCAAACATTAGAGATCTGCCACTGGTGGAGTCAGATATGAGATCTGAACTTTGCTCCCCTTCCACTTGTGTTATGTGTAATTACTTAACAAGCCGTCATGTTCCTGAAAAGATAGGCTGATAATGTTGTAGTCTTTCATTTGAGTCAGAATTAGTGGAAGCTGTTGGATTGTGGTTTTTCCTCCTTCTAAAATATTTCTGTCAAATTCCTTTAGTAATATTTATACATAATCCCAGTGCCTTTGTCTGGCAGTTATTCAGAAAGAGGTGAACCAGTTTTTAGGTTTAGGGGCAATCCTTTTTTGACAAATAAAGTCAGGTTTATTTCAGGATGATTTTTATTTTTCGCTGATAAATTTATAGAATAAAGCAAAAAAAGAAAAACAGCTGCAAGGATGTAAAAAATTGCAATGGTTGCCTTTCTTTCCAGTCATTTACATCATCAATAACATGTAGATATTGCTGCATTAGTGAAAAAATACTGTATTTCTCACTGTAATCTTAAATTGATTTTTGAACTTCACATCCATCCATCCATCCATCCATCCATCCATCCATCCATCCATCCATCCATCCATCCATCCATCCATCCATCCATCAATCCATCCATCCATCGCATAACAGGCCAATTTAGANCCATCCATCCATCCATCCATCCATCCATCCATCCATCCATCCATCCATCCATCCATCCATCCATCCATCCATCCATCGCATAACAGGCCAATTTAGAGACAACCAGAACATAAAACCAACCAACACTTTCTTGTTCATTTTATTGTCTAGTTCCACAACTAAAAAATGACTGACAACATCTATATACTGGCAATTTATTAAATATGGCAATTCCCAAATTGCAGAATCGCACAATTTTTGGTTACATTTTAAAACATTTTCTCACCCTAGGCCTTAAAGTGGAGGTGTTAAGCTCCCAATTTACCAAGCATGATTTACAATTAATAGATCAGTCTGGAGTTTCTTTACTAATGGTAGTGTGCTGACTGTTGATCAGCCAAAAGTTAAAGAATAGGAGCTAGTAACAGGAGGTACGGGCTACAATTTGATGAGGTCAGACGGACCCCATTATTTAAAGGAAATGTACACTGTTTAGGAAAAATGACAATGTTTAAATGAAATTAACGAACAAATAAAGAGATTTGATATTCCTGCGGTTAGTCATTGAGAAGCATTTACACAGAAAGCACTCGTTATTAACTGTAATACATCAGGAAATTATATCATTATCATCTCATTTTTTAAATAGGAATGCAAATATTTTATTTTTTTGGTACATTCTAAGATAAAATCACTTATCTAGTAACATGACTTCAGTGCCTTTAGTGCCACTGAAGAGATGCAGTTATGGTTCAAGGCTTTTGTTCTACGGTTTCTCTCTGTTCTTTGACACAGTGTTCTAACTGCTGAAAAAAAATACATCTAATTCAGTTGAACATACAGCATTTGTGCTTCTTTTACTTTTGTTTTAAAAAAAGATGTTGAGTTGGAGCAAATAATCAGCCTGTGTAAGGCCATCCCTGCTGGTATTGGCCAATCGAGACAAAATGTTCTGATTCATAACTACACATCACTTTAGGAACCAATGAAAATCCAGTAAAAGTTTTATTCATTCATTTTAAACGGTTTATATCAGATTTTTATCTTATGATACCGTAGATCCAGGCTAGAAAAGTTTAAATTTTTTTTATTTTTGAAATGTATTGGCATAAAAAAAAGGATGTAATTATTAAAGTGACAATCCAGTGTCTACTAAAAAAACACCATCCTGTTGGAAGTATGTGGAATTTGGAGGAAAAAGTTGTACAGCCTCTTGTGGTCAGGACCTTTCTGCATGACGGATCCTGAAACAGTTTTCAGTTTTAATCTACTTTTTTCCACTTTCCTCCATGTTTTATGCTGCTCTGTTGTGTTTCCTTCTAGCATCCTTCTCCCAGTACAAGTCAGAGGATGGTACCGTCTCTTCAGCATTTGGGCAAAACTACTCCCACACTGGGACACCAATACCCACTCCAATTCCTAACCGTGCAACCTCCAAAAACACAAGTAGTTATGCTGCCAAAACAGGTAAATAAATTGTGAATTAAATGCTTTTTTCTGACAGGAAAAATCTAACAGTTTCTGCTATTTTCTTTCCATTTAATGGGAAGACTTGCTAACAGTACCAGTGAATTTTGCTTCAGAGTCGTTGCTCTTTAACAAGATTGATGAGAGACAGAGGCTGGCCCGTGAGCGCAGAGAGGAGCGGGAAAAACAGAACGGTGAGCACTCTTTATCTTCTTGTGTTTTAAAGGTTTCCAAAGGAAAATTGATGTTTAAGGCAATCCAATGTGGATCCTGTGTTTTCTCTCCTGACATTTTGTGGCTGAACTTGGCCAGCAGCTGTGAAGTACTGGCCTCCCTGGATGTTACATAAAGTCCAGGGTGAACCAAGGTACCCAGTTGCCATGGATTCCACCTTACATAAGGTGGCAGTCCATCGGGCAGGTTTTAGTAAGCTGAAAAGTCAAAAGCTGTTTGTTATATATCCTAAATATACTTATATGTAAGTAAAGGATCTGGTTTCATCTAAGGAGCTCATGGATTTACTTTGTTTCATTCTCACATGATTTGCATTTGACCCTTCACATCGCTCACATATGCCTGTTTGCACGGGTGTCTATGGGAATTTAAAAACGCATGTCAAATTGCAACTTGTCTGTGTGTTAATTTACGCAGCTGCCAAAGAGGCCCAGTGGCAGGCAAGAGAGGAGCGAGCCAGGCAGCACTATGAGAAGCAGCTGGAGGAGAAGAGGAGAAAACTGGAAGAGCAGCGAATAAAGGAGGAGAAAAGACGGGCTGCCGTGGAGGAGAAGCGACGACAGAAACAGGAGGAGGACCGAGTATGCATTGGTCTTTTTTCATTCTGTTTCTTTTAAAGCCTGAAAAGCCTCTTAAAAGAATTAGAAAATAACAGTGGTGACTGTTGAGGAGTCATAGGGTATGAAAATCTGCCAAGTTATCAAATATTGTTTGAAATCCCATCAGATCTTGCTTAATTGGAAAAAAAAAAGTTTAATTTATTTAATGCCTGTATTCAGATGGAATTAAGACAAGTGCAGAAAATAATCCTTTATCCTCCAAAATTAATAACATTCACTGTAAACTGTACCAATTCCCATTTATTTATAAATGGAAAATTGGTGCAATTTGGAAATATAAATACAATATGGGAAGTATAAATAAAGTATACCTATTCAGAATTAATACTAATAAGCTCATATATTTCAAATGCATTATCTGAATAGCATAATAATCAGGGTTACCTTTATGCAATTGAAACAATAAACTGTATTTATCTGAAATAAATGCACTCAGTAGTAATACTATTAAGTATACTTTATTAATACTAAATTCATAAACCTGATGATTGTGTTTTTCAAATAAATAACTTTATTATACAAATCAGTATCCATTATGTGAGGTATATTTAATAGGTTTGTGTAAAAATTGTCTAAAAAAAAAAAGAAAAAAAAAGAAAATGGGAATCTTTTATTAAATTAAAACAAAATAAACCTTTAAAAATAGGTGGAATATTTTTGATAGTGTAAACATCTAAGAAAGGCTTCACAACTTATTGACTTTGACTACATGTTCTACAACATTTAATGTATTTTCTAAGATTTTAATGTTTTTAAAACATTTTGGATTACCACTGGGAGTTCTAATTACCCTGGGGCCGCTGTATGTAGCATCAGATTTTTATGAAGTTAAAACCAGTAAATACCTTCTTTCATGTCATTTGCTTTTTCTCTCTCATCATGAGGGTTTCCTTTCTTTCTTTCTCTTTTATGTATATTCGCTGAAAACAAATTAGGTTAAGATCAAAAAGGAGCTCCAAATGAATGCTATAAAAAAGGTCTTAATTGATTGCAAGGCTGAAAATAATGCCACCTTTATATAGACTATGGGTTAAAGGATTTGGATATGTAAATAGTGCTCTCCATACATCTAGATATTAACTTTTAAAGTATAACACATATTTCACTGCCAGCCACTAAACAGATTATGCTCAAAGCGTGAAAAGTTGCCACACTGAGGATTTTCTCCTGTTCTTACTGAAGGCACGTCATGAGGCGGTGATACGTCGCACCCTGGAGAGGAGCCAAAAAACCAGACCAAAGCAAAACCGTTGGTCCTGGGGAGGGGTGCTGCACAGCAACACTACCAGCATACCAGCCGGTACTGAGACACATCTCACACCTGCACCGGCCCTATACAAACACATCCAGCTCTCCCACAGAAATTCCCTTTTAAAACTTTGAACATTGTTTGATTTTGTGTCTCTGGCAGTAGACTACTATGGATGAAATCATTCCAGCTCGTCAGACATGTTCTTTAGTGTTTATTTTTGCACTTTTCAGGTTGGCTGCCTTCTGTTGTTACTGCTTACTCACACCCTTCTCCACCTTTCCCTCTCTTTCTCTCTTTTGTTCTCAAATTCCACCTCTCTCTTACCCCTCTACCTGCTCTTTGCTCTCCGATCTCTTCCTGTCTTGGTTCAGGTTTGGTCGAGTCTGCTTTCCTCTGTCCACTCGACCTTGCTGGACTGGAGCACATGCAGAGTGCTTTCAGTTTCTACCGCAGATATGGATTAACGTCCCACTGTGAATATTATTGTTCTCTGTCTGTTAGAGAGCTAGGAATAGAGTGCTAGCAGTAGTACACATGTAGACAGATGGATTTGGTTAGCAGCCCTCCAGGTGTTGTCTGAAGTTGTATGGCAAGGACAGAAATGTTTTGTTTAGCACTAATTTGTTTATTTTTACTACCTGTTGGTAGTTTTACCACTTAGAATTAACCCAAGGTGTAGAAACCATTAGACTACTAGCTTTCAAGTCCTCATGTTTGCTATCAACATTTTATTTTTTCATTTTGACTCTAGATGCTGACAGAAGGTCAGTTTCCACTGTTAATTTATCCAAACATACGGACCCCATCATTACCAAGCGGCTCTCCTCCTCTTCTGCCACCCTGCTGCACTCACCAGACAGAGGTAATGAAAGAAAACGGGATTTCTTATATTTTCTTTCCATTTTGATGAATGTTCTCATTTTTATTGCTTTTAGAATAGAGGGTCATACATAAAAATATGGTTTGTAGGATTGCACTGGTCAGGATTTCTATTGCGGTCCCTGAGCTCCAGCAGATGAATGTAGATAAAGGGCAGAGCTGGTTTGGTCAACCGGAACTGAAATTCCTTTGGTGCAAGTTAAATTTTATTAATTTAGCACAATTACATTGTCTTCATAGCTGGTTTAATTTATCCCATATGGTTCTTTACTGTAGAGTGATATGTTTTGGACAAATAGATGTGATTAAAATGTCTCCCAAGGCTATAAACGTAGCTAAGGTTTCCTGAACTGTTAATCAATTGTTTTTATTTTTCCTAAAGCCAAGCTCACCACGATGTTATGTATTTTTTGATGTTTATTTGTTGCTGACAGGCTTACAGATGAGAACAACTTCCACCCCTGTTATGAGCAAAGCTCTTTCCAAACCCCGCCTACATCAGGGGAAGACCACGCAGCACAAAAACCCAGGTTTCACTTAGGACACTTCTGGCTCCTTTTAATGCAATGTCCAGCACAGGAAAGATAACAGGCTGAAAACTGTGAATAAACACGAAAGTGTTTGTTCAAAATTCCTTTGCTTACCAACTGATGTATTTGCTGGTTATGAATGCATTACAATTCACAACAGTTCACCATTTAGTGGAATTGGCCACATGCTTCTAATTGTGCATTTAATCATCAGGTTTTGACTCCAACCTAAGCCTTTTGTAATACTCTTATGTAGAATAATCTTTTTGTTTTGTGTGAATGCTCTTATGCATCCTGTCTAGGGAGAACAATACAATTTCTTAACAAAAAGTTTACCTTTTAAATTGGCTTTAATTCTATATTGCCTTACCAAGAAACAAAATAAACAATACTTTGGTGTAATTAGTTAAACTGCACAGTAAATTGAGGATTCATTCCTTCAGTTTTCAGCCTATATTATCTTTTGCTTGCAAAGGTATTGAAAGCTTTTTTTTTTTTTTTTATCCCATTAGATAACTTCTCTTTTGCATATTTCAGATCAGGAAACATCTTGATGCTCAATCAAAGATAAGCTGAGTAAAATTGAAAAATATTTAATTTAGAATTGATTTATCAAGATAAGTGAACAATATTAACCTGCGTAACTTGTAGAATCTAGACGACACTCACAGTAAACAGCAACTGTATGACAACATAAGAACAATAAGCAATACTAAAAAAACGGAAGAAAAAAGGGAATATACAACGAATGAGCCCCATTTTTTGAAAAGGTTTTGCATAGTCGGTAGCCTGACTGAGAACCATTATCTTCATATAGAGAAAACACAAAAGGGGAAGACAGTTTATTTATAAAGCACATTTCAGTAGCAAACCAAATGAATTTACTGTACATGAAAAAAAATGCATAGTTAGAAAACATACCGATGCACTGCGGTGGCGTAAAGATAAATAAGTAAAAAACATCAATAATAAATGTGAATAAGTATAAACAAGATATAAAAACTTATACAGAATTTCAGAAGCATTTGAATCAGACAGCCAAACATAGTGTGATGGTCTGGAGGTCGTTTTGCTTCTGTACCACCAAGTTTGCTGTTATTGATACAGCAATGAATCCTACTCCTCACAAAACGTTCCAATGGAAAAATATCAAGCTGTCAGGTTATGTAATTATGCTGCATGAAATTGACCGACAGTTCATGACTAAATAAATAATAAATGCAAAGATTTTCAAATGTCCTTAATTATACTTCAGCTATTTCCAGTTGGGATATTGAGACAAACGGGACATAAATAAAATCGTCTATAAATTGTATTTTGCCTTTACTCAGGTTATCTTTGTGTAACATCAAACTCATTTGGTATATTGAAATATGCAAACACAAACTGAAGAAATCTGGAGGTCAATTACTTTTTTAGAGGACTAAACAAGGACCAAACCATTACTGTACTGTATGTTTTGAATGATACAGTGAAACAAAATGAGTAATTGTATTAAAATAAAAATCACTTACTTTCAAGGGTAAGCCTGGTAAGCTATTGGCTAATTTGTAAGGTGTTGAAACAGCTTGCATAAAATCCTGGGCCTTTTTTTATTTTTTATTATTTGATGTTTGCATTTTGATCTTTGTTGCAGAATTCTGTTATCCCTCTCCTTTCTGCATCTAGCCTTTGTGTGCCGTTCACTCCAGGGTGTTCCTTCCTCCAACATTTCCAGTTTAATGCATGCAATGAGGTGTACATGGTTTAAATTCACCTTCTCTTCACCTTTCACCTCAGAGGAATAAAGAGTTGATGTACTGGTGCTGCTAATGGTTTATAATCTGCTTGCTGGGCCGCTTGGGCTGATCAGTAGGTCGGTAATAGTTTTAGCCGTGCTAAATCAAAGCTAAGGTATTATATGCGTCTGTGTTCAGGACTCCGCCGCCTTCCGCTGACGCCATGGGAGAGCAACGTGGTGAACCGCCTACAGCAGCCAACGCACTCCTACCTGGCCCGCAGCCGCAGTGCCATGAGCTTGTCTGGAGACCAGTCAGGTAACATGGAGTCCCTGCTGTTCACTCAGGGGTTTTCCTAATTTGGAATTTTTTTCTTGTAAATTTCATAAATCTTGATCCAAAGAGTTTTTCTATAGATGGTTAACTGGTAGGGTTTTGAAGTTTATTAAGATTTTGCAGGACTTAAATCATCACACTATCCAGTACTGCGTTTACAAGCCTGCATCAGGCATCCCAAGCTTACTGTGGGTCTCCACCAACTCTTAATGAATGAAACCAGATGCAATAAAGCGGAGGACAATATCCCGGTGTCTAAGCTGTTTAGGAAGAATTGAGCCAATGATACCAGACTGTCGTCTTCTTCTGTTACCAAAGAAGCTCTGACTTTTTAACCTTAATTTGTAAAGAAAAGGTAGATTGGTATTGTTTAAGGATATATAAAGTTTATGTAAAAACATGATTAGCATTCTTTAATGCATAGTTTAGTTGAATATAAAAATTTCTTCTATTCTTTAATTTAAGTAATATTGACCCAGTTTATTTACAAACCTTTTCATACCCACTTTCTTCTTCCACAGCAAAATGTGGAAGAATGTCAGACAATAAATAATGGTATTTATGGCTCTGTGAAACTTGGGTAATGGCATTAATTGTTTTTTAACAGCCTATATGAAGATGGAAAAGGCTAAATACAGTAAAAGCTTATAATAAAAATCTGTTAGATGGATGGAAAATACAAACATGCACCCAGAACAAATTAATGTGTCCCAACCACATTTACGCACTCTTTATCCTTTGACTGGTCTTATCGATTTTGCGAAGAAGAATGGGCAAATGTTTTACTAAACCCCAGACACACTTTCATCTGTAAATACTGCAAAGTGGGATTCATTAAGTAAATTTAAGTCATTTCAATTCAGTTATGTCCTGCCATTTTATGGTCTATCAGAAAAAAATCCCAATAATTTGTTTATAATTATAAGGTATAACCTAAATCTTTCATTATATGTTGAATGTTAAAATCTATCAAATGTATCAAATCTATTTCAAGGAATAGTGGAGGATTTTTGCGAATTTTTGAAAGAACCGCCCTCTCCACTTTAAAATAAAAATGCACATGCCCAACCCTTTACCTTCTCCCGAGATGGAACGCCTATTAAACACGTGTGAGAACATGCATGAGCCCATTTCTCCTTGTGCACACTCTGTTTAAAAGTTGCTATTCTCACAGCTCATACAAGTCTACTGTGTCCGAATCTCCGCTTTAACCCCTAAATCCCTCGATCACTATATAGAGTGGGGACTATATAGTGAACTGACCGTTCGGACAGATGATCACTGCTTTTTGCATCTTGTCGGTCATATAACTCCTTGTCCACTTCGCGTTGCCTGCGCCATCTTTGTTATTAGTCACCACTGTCTGGTATCGACAGCCTACGGCGACAGCGGACCGCTGTGAAAGCAAATCCAATAATGCTTTGTGAGGAGAGCCCTCTGCGCAAAGCATTCTGGGATAAATCTGTATCTTCTGAAGCCTTTCTTTTCTTCTCATACACATTGTAGACACTTTTTCTCTAATGACCTTTGGCCATTTTCAAAGAACCGCGGTGAGAAAGGTGAGCTTCAGTGACTGTCTGAAACCGTAGCTCACCACATGTTTACGGCTGAAAGTGCGCATGCACAGAAAAAGATGGCTAACTGGAAGAGCACGTAGGATGGCAATATGAATGATTGACAATTAGGAGGACTACTTATTTAGATGATCCACCTGGAAATAAAAGATCGTCCTCTATAGCTTTAAAGAAATTTAAGACATTACTTGGATAAAAAAAGTTAGTTAAAACTGCTACTCAAGTACTGAGTATTCTCATAACCTTTGATTTACTATTTAAAGTTATACAATAAGATAGACCAACAAGTTATTTGCATTTTAAATACGTTTAAAAACTATAAAAAATATATTTATAAACAAATAAATGTAAGATAAGAAATCATGGCAGAAGAAGCACTTTTCCAAACCGTATTTCTTTTTAAAATCAAAGTATAAAAGTAGCTCCAGTGACAATATCTACTCCTTACATCATCTTAAAAATTAGAACACTAGGTTCACCAGATATAAAGTAAGCTTTTCTACACAAATGGAATACCTTTTTTTTGGGACATGTTGCCTGGAGCTCTGCCTTTTAAAGCAAGCTTGTTTGTTATTTAGTGTTTTTACCCTCCAGTAAGAACAATATTTTATGAAGATGTACAGTAACTCAGTAAAAGATATGATGAAGTACAACTACTCCTAAAGGTAATTTTTTAAATCAAATTAACTTAGGAAAAAGTGAGTGAATAAATACTACTAGCTACTACCCACCTTTGGAGTGGAGCACTGGAGATCCTCGCAGTACATGTCAAGACATGTTGGATTATTTGGCTTCAGCCGTGGGTAGCTTTATCAAACATTTTGGATAAAGAACAAGCACACAAATGACCAGCAATCGACGCGATACCATTTACAGGCTGGGGGAAGAATTCAGTGTGTTGTCACATAAAAAAACGAGCTTAAAAGATGTTGTCGACAAATTAAAGTGTGGTTGTTGGCATTTCTGTTTAATTTTTTTAAGGGGAGGATCAATATTTCCAAAAAAGAAACTATCAAACAAGTTGCAGTCCTTAATCTGCACATGTAACTAGTAATTGCTATGCGATGCCCACATGGTGTGTACGTGAGTAGTTTAGGAGAAGACCTAAAATCATCATCTGCACACAAACTAAATTCCTGTCTTGTTTCACTTACTTCTAACATTGATCATAGTGTTTTAATGTGCTTTCTTGCTTATGTTTGTGTTGCAGTTCATGCATATTTCCTGTGATTGGTATTAGGAATAACCTGTAATGCTAACTAGCTTGTCCAGATTGAATATTTAACTAATTATACTTCCATATTCAGGGCATTTCTTGTGTTGGATATTGTCAGTGAATATGTAGCCCTTTAACTAGTCTGTAGCACTAACAACTTCTTTCTCTTCTGCTCTTTCTTACTACAAAACATCATCTTTTGTTCCTTCAACCCCATGTTTAACCTCCCTGAACGCATGACTTTGTTCGTACCACTAACCTAACGTCATTCTCACTACCTCCTGTTTCTGGCCTTTTTGTTCTTTTTACCGAATCCCCTCTGGTGTCCCATAAATCCCCACACCATACCCGCTCCTAAAAACTCCAAACCTTCCCTCCCACCTTGTGCATCATCACTGTAGCCATGCATATGTGTCCTCGCTCAGTTTCCTGCCACCCCATGGGCACCATGTCCTTCAAGGCCCTGCAGACTCAGCCTCTCCCTCACTGCCGAAGCCAGGATAGGAGCCTCAGCAGAGAGAAAGCTTCCCCTGCTTCCACCGCCCCACGGAGGAGAACCACGGGAACCATGCAGGTAGGAGGGGAACATTTCTCACCATCAAAGAGTTGCCTAAGAAGTAAGCATAAAAATTCCTCATCTCAGATTTATGGCTGTCCACGAATGCTTTGTGCCAAAGTATTGATCAAATAACCTATGTGGTCAGACTTTTTCAATTTGCTACTAAAAGTTTCCTTTATAAGGTGCTGTACTATTATGTTTCTTTAACTTGATTATTATTTTTTTTACTTTTGTGCAAATGTTTGCATAATTATAACATATTTAAAGGTACCGTAGATTGTAATTTTTTAAACCAGGACTTTTTTGGTTGTATTGCATAGAGTATAAAACCAGTCATGTTTTATAACAGATGTCCACAAAGGCTTTTCTCCTCTTTCTACTTTTTCATTTTGATTCGTCGATGTCCATCCCAACCATTCATACACCATCCTAACAGGAGATTAAATGCATAATTTATGAGGCTTTCTACCCCAAACAAGGTGGTTTTTGATGCAGGTCTTAAGGCCATAAAACACCAAATCCGATTTTGCATCCCATCTGACAAAAAGAATTGTCTTGGACTCATTGAAAGTCGACGGGGATGATCACACCCGACATATTTTTACGTAAGGGGGTGCGTAGGTCCGACTGAGATAGACCCAAGGTCTTTGAGCTTTGCAAAAAACAAGGGACAGAATGTGCAGCTTATCAATGTCTTCGCAAAAAAAATACTTCAGGAGGAGAAAAAATAGATATAGTATAATAGTGATCCTTTGAGCCTCACAATAAACCTAAAATAATGAGGGGCAAACAAAGCAGGTAAGCGCGGGCTATTTCTCTCACTACTTTATGAAAAAAGAAAAACCTTGATAAACTTCCCAGATCTGTCTCTGAGAATCACCTCTCACTGCCTCAGTCAACATATAAACTGTCCCACGGCGCTTTTGGCTGTTTTTCTTTTCCGTAGACATCGATCTAAAGTTTCTGTGTTTTTAATATAGGAATATAAATATTAGGGGTGTAAATAATAATCGTTTTGTATCGTTGCATCGATCCAACAGCCGACGATCCGATGCATCGATACGTCCGCAAGAGTATCGATTCATTTTTATTTATTTTTTTCCTCAGGTCTATTTTTATCCATTTGCTCCTGGACATAATTCTCCTCCCGTGCTGCGGTGGCGCTAAACCTATTTTGCCCTCCTACCTCGCTTCCAGGTTATACTCTTACAGCAATGTGTTACAGTAAGCTTGACACAGACATTTTTGATTTATGCCCAATATTGAAGCGTGGTCTGTGCTACACACTGTGGGTCTAGATACGGCTGAGGTGGTGAGGAAGTGGGGGCGAGTTTAGTCCGACGATGGATGGACATAAGGGCCAAAAAGAGCGGAGATCCAGGTGGAAAAAGGGTCCTAGCGTTCTCGCGCACCTCGCTCTTCTAGCGGGTCAAACTTCACGAGTTTTCCTCCGCAATTTAAAAACAAAACAAGCCGGCCTCCTGTCTGCGGCACTGTTTGCAGTCAGCTACAATTTGGGAGAGGTACAGCGGAGCGTCTGTGGAGGGGGCGGGGACGTCTGGAGCCGAGGTATTGCATTGCACTTATTGCACTGATTTTGTGCAGTATTTTTTGATGCAAGGCCTTTCAGAATCTATAACGCAGGGGAATCATTAATTTTCAGTGAATGAGGTTTTAATAGGAATAGGTGGAGTACAACTTTTCTACTTCTGTTATTTGCTGTTGTTTCTCAAAAAAACAATGCATAACGACATTACAGCTTTCATTTGTTTATTTCAAATTTGAAACATTGTCTAGCCTGTAAGGTGTAAAAAAAAAAAAAAAAAATTAATTGCATCGAATCGTATCAGGGTGTATTCTTGAGTATTGAAAGTAATTGAATCGTTGGGTCAGGAAATTGATACTGAATCGAATCGCCATGATGGATGTGATTTACACCCCTAATAAATATTCTCATCTGATTAAATGGGGCTTTGATTTATAGCTGTGCCATTTTATTTTATAGCTTTTCCCAATCTGTTCAAGTCAAATGTGGGAAATTGTTTTAGTTTGTGTATAGCATGAAGACAGATGTGAAAAAAAAATCTGCGCAGATATGCCCACTCCAGTCAAAGCCTCTCTATATGCAGTAAGTGTGACATGGAAAAAAATCGGATTGGAGATTAAAAAATCATACACAAGCAACGTGTTCAGGCCTTTACATTGAGCTTTGAAGATAACCATCGCTCTCCACCTTCCTCACTGTATTAGTAGAAAAATCAACTTTCCTGATCTTCCCACATATAGTCACAAAGACTATCAGTCCCATCAGAGAGCTCCTATCTTATCATAATAGGTCCTGCCAAGGGGTCCTACTTTAAGAGTGATTCTTTGCTGTTCAGAAAAACTGGGAAGAGTGAAGACCTGACAAAAATTCTCATCTTAGTGAAGAGCTTTGTGTACAGTGCCATGTTTTTTGTTATGTTTTGTCATGGTCCAACCACACACTTCAATTGTAAAATTATAGTTACAGTAGTTATAGTTGTACATCTTCTGGGATTACTTCTTTACCACTTCTACAAACCTAGAAACTGACCTTCCCCCATTTCTGTACAATGTAGCTCAAGTTCAGTAATATTCAGTGGAAAGTATTTTTAAGTGATGATTTTTCCATTGTTGCTACAGGGCTTTGTTAACGCTGCAGGCAAATGCCACCTAAATCTGATCATTTTATGCTTATGTGTGACCAACATCCGACTTTTTAAGGGTAGTCTGAACAGCTGAATTCCTCTTTTTCCTCCTATAAAAATATCAATTTTGTGCCCCTGTCATACATGGCACTAAATGGGAAATGTATCCTATAGTTTTGAAAGCATCCTTAGTTTGAATGGTTGGTGCATTTTTTCCAACTCTAACCCAAGGGTCTATTATTATGACTTCAGTAATTGGTGTGGTGCTTGATTTACTTTATCGGCAAATGAAGATTATTTAGGGGTAAAGAATACTATGTAAATATAACATATTATATCAATGTGAAGACTTTGACCTGGCCAAATAATAAGACATAAAGTTTTTTACTGAACCATAGTATTGTTTCTCCACATGATATATGTTGGTTACCCTTTCTGTTCTTGTAGAAGAAAAACCTGCTTCCATCATGTTTCATCATTAGACAATGTCTGTTTTCCTCTGCATAATGCACAGGATGTACAGTAAAATTGTCTTTTTTCCTGCCATCTGCAATTTGTAAATGGGATGTCATTTTTGCTAAGATCTGCTCTCTTTTAGCTATAAATAAAACCAGGATTTGTGGAGCCCATGAATGATATCTGTCCTGCTAATAGATTCATCTATTTAGGCTGTGAATCTTTGCATTTCCTGCAGACTTCCAATCAGCCTCTTTGATTCTTCTTTAAACGATGTATAGAGATACTTTACCGTACAAGCTTTTAAAAGAAATACTGGCTTGGTGGTATATATTTAACAGAATTTAATGAAAAAAAAAATCTTAAGAATAAAAAAAGCATTTTCTAAATTGTTTATTTTTTTAATAAAAATCTGTTTAAGCAAAAGGACCGGGAGAGTGTCAGAAAATCCTGGAGCAACCTCTCCCTCCCTCTGGCTCCTACTTTGTCATTACCCCCCAACAAGTCCATTGCTTCTTCAGGCAAGAAGTCCAACAAAACAACACCGCCATCTGCTGGCAGGTACAGGAATTTGTCTTTATCTGGTAAAAGATCATTTGAAACTCGGACCTTATTTTCGCATCAGCTACAAAATGTTTTTATTTCTCCTTTGTTCACAGACCTCCACAGAAAGCGATAGGACGCCCGTCAACCCCCAAGCTAGTTAAGTCTCCAATTTCAGAGGATCCTGGGAACCTTCGTCCTGTCAGGATCACACCTGAGAACTCCCAACCGTCAACACCAACGGCACCAAAAGAGGAAGTAGAGGAGAAGGAGCAGATTTTAAGTCCTTCTCAACCCAGACCCCAACCAGTGGGTCAGAACAAACCCTCCAGTGAGCAAATTTCAAGCACACCAGCTGGAGTAAACGGTCAGTCAGAATGAGATGCATTATTATCTGCATGATGGAGGCGCTTTGCTTGTTGTTTAGCAATTATTTTATGATTCTTAACAGAGACTACAAACAGTCCTCCAGCTCAGAAACTGTCAGCTGGTACCACAGATCCAGAAGAGGCAAGTCGGATCCTGGCTGAAAAACGACGGCTGGCCCGGGAGCAGAGAGAGAGGGAGGAGGAGGAGCGGAGGCAACAGGAGGAGCAGGCGAGGTACTCTAAGGAGGCTCTGTTAGGACATCTGCAGCACTAACAGTGCAGGTCAATTTTAATCAACATATACTGGTTCATTGTCGCTCAGATTAGCAAAGGAGGAGATAGCCCGCCGTAAAGCTGAAGAGCGGGCAAAAAGAGAGGAGGAGGCCCAGCGTCTGGCAGAGGAGAAGAAGAGGCAGGAGGAGGAGGAGGACAGAAGGGCTGAGGAGGAGAAGCTTCAGAAGGACAGAGAGGAGGCAGAGAGACTCCGAAAACAGGTTAAAGAACACAAACACATTAGATTAGTTTTATGTTTAAATTTTTTTTAGGAGCCAAATTTGCTGATGAAGTTACATCTCAACAAAATAGAATACTATCGAAAAAGTCCATGTTTGACTAATATAATTAAAGAGAAATACATATTTGATGTAGAGTCACAATTATTTTATTTCTATTTGGGTTTAATACATTTTTTTTCAACTTTTCATTGAATTTAATATATTGAGTGAAAGCCACAAACTGGGATTTCTAAAGAGAGCAATGGAAAGTTAAGTAAAACAACATTCTTTTTTTAAAGCAGCAGGAAAAACTGCAGTCTTAAAAGAGTTATGAATTTAAGAGGCCATTTAGGAGGGAGATTCACACAGCATGGATTTCAGTTAGTCTGTGGCTTCTGTGTTAAGTTAGACTTAGACAAACTTTGTCATTTTGTGTACACAGAGTGTGTACAAAACAAAATTACATTGCTTTCAGCTTCCAACGATGAAATGAGCAGCTTATAACAGTGAAATCAAAATTACCATTTAAAGTGCAGCAGTTATCATTGTGTAAACAGTATTGGAGAAAAGGAAAACCAGTTTAAAAAATAATGGTGCAAAAGGTAAATGGTGAATGGCCTGTACTTT
Source organism: Cyprinodon variegatus (assembly GCF_000732505.1). Taxonomy (NCBI): domain Eukaryota; kingdom Metazoa; phylum Chordata; class Actinopteri; order Cyprinodontiformes; family Cyprinodontidae; genus Cyprinodon; species Cyprinodon variegatus. The sequence goes on from NW_015151143.1 coordinate 94,291, forward strand.
TATAGCGCTTTTTCAAGTCAGGAGACATGACCAAAGTGCTTTACATTACATTACATTACATTCATTCACCCATTCACGCACACACTCACACACTGATGGTGGCAAGCTACATTGTAGCCACAGCTGCCCTGGGGCTCATTGACAGAAGCGAGGCTGCCGTACACTGGCGCCACCGGGCCCTCTGACCACCATCAGTAGACAATGCAGATGAAGTGACTTGCCCAAGGACACGACGACACTGAAAGTCGGAGCCGGGGCTTGAACCTTCAATCCTTCGATTTCAGGGCAAACTCCTACATCCAACGCCACTGTCGCCCCAAAGAAGGTAATTAATATGGAAAGGTTCAGTGCAGTGAAAAATAAATAAGGTGCAAAATGCAGCAGAACGAGTTGTGTTGTATTTAAAAGAATTATAAAAGTTTCAGCCACGTTGGTGGAGCAAAATAATGTTGCAAGTGTTATGCAGAGACCAGTTTAGAGTTCAACAATTCAGCAGTCTGATGACAGCGGGGAAAAAGCTGTTACAGAACCTGCTGGTACTGCAGAAAATGCTGCAAATCCTCTTACCAGAAAGCAGCAGGGAGAACGGGCCATGGTGGGGGTGTAAAGGCTGATTTATGCTCAGAAACCAGGTCGTCTGCATGTGTATCACGGTGCACGCAAATGTGCCCCCGCCCTCCCACAGGCACTCTGGTGCGCCTCTTCAAAATTATAGGTGACAGCAGACAGAAGGCCTCTGATTGGTCAAATCTACATCCGCTCTACACTATGCGCGTTTCCCGTTTGGTACCATACCGGCTTGTTTTGTTTGTATGAACACCATTGTTGAAAACAACTTGTGAAGTTTGACCAGCTAGAAGAGCAAGGTGCGTTATAATGCTTTGACCCTTTTTCCACCTGGATCCATGCTCTTTTTCATCCTCATGTTCCTATGTTCTCGCACAAACTTGCCCCCACTTCCTCACCGCCTCGGCCGTATCTAGACCCACAGCTAGTTCGTGATTGTCCCTCTTGCGGTGTGCCAGGGAATAACATAGGGCAGACCGCACTTCAAAATTGGGCATAAATTAAAATTATCTGCGACAAGCTCACTGCGATACACTGCTGCGGAGAGTATAACCAGCCCTTAAGGGGGCAGCGATGGGATGAAATGTCTGTAATGGAGGGAAGAGGAGCCCCGATGATCTTCTCTGCTGTTCTTACCACTCTTCTCACCTTCTTCCAGTCTGAGGCGCTGCAGCCTCCACCCCACACAGTGAGACAGCTGGTCAGAACACTCTCTATGGTGCCTCAGTAGAAGGTGGTGAGGATGGGTGGAGGCAGGTTAGAACCAGAGATAAGAAGCGTCTCACCTCGGAAAAAGGCTTAAGTCACTTAAAAAAAAAAAAAAAGTCAAGTCGGTATTTCTTTAAAAAAAATAAGGTCCCAAAATCTGGAAGAAGACCGGAGAGGCAAGGAATCCATCCGCTTTGAGGTCTAATATGATGCGTTCACTGTCAGAGATCATCCAAGGAGCCAAGTCGGTTATTTCACAAAGGGCTTTTTGTATTGTAATAAATGTCATATGAGGGCATTGTAAGATTTAGATCATTGGGTGTACAGTTAAACCCTAAATTAGTCATTCCCCTTAAAGTTTTAAAGTATTCTTTCACAGTTTATATTGATGGCCTGGTAGACCTTGCAGACTCAAAGACTTGGAGCTCATAGCAAAAGTTAAACTGTCAGAAATACCTGTGGAAACATGCTAATGGCTGGTGAGCATGAGGTGTTCAATGACAGCTTGAATGTAAAAAAAAAGTGCTCAAATTGTTATTTAAGACATTATTTGATAAATGAACATTTCTATTCTTCAAAATTAATTCTCATCTTACTTTTATGAAGCTTATCTTTTGAAAAAAGACTTTGTCACTTTTTATATCAAACAATTTTGTGAGTTGAATGAAAATAATGTAAAATCTAAACCTAACGGGGTATGAATAATTCTAGACTCACCTGTTGTGTCACCGAACTGATTTTTATACAAATGCTACTGGTTTTGGTGCCCAAAATACTCAAGGTCACCGTGAATTTTGCGAGCACAGATAAAATCCCAATATTCTTTCCTGTGTTTTGCTCTAGAAAGAGGAGGAGGAGTCTCGATTGAGGGAGGAGGCGGAGCGATTGAGGCTGGAGAGAGAGAAGCACTTTCAGAAAGAAGAGGCTGAACGACTGGAGAGAAAGAAGGTGATATCCTCAAACATGAACTGATGATCCATATCGAAATCGTGTTTTCATTTTCTGTGCATCTTGTTTTATCCGGCACAGCGTTTGGAGGAGATCATGAAGAGAACTAGACGCTCGGACACATCTGAAAAGGTAAAGCTGCCTACTGGCTATAAAAGGAAGACGACAAACTTATCTTTTAAAAATGTTTATTCTGATTTCCAGAAAGTCAGGACCAGAGACAGCGAAGGTAACTCCATATACCATTCTTCTCTTCTCCCAAAAATGTCTCCGATTGTTTTTTGAAGGATTGTCCTGATCTTTTGTTTCATCAGTGATTCCTGGTTCTGCTGAAGCACCTGCTGCCACCGTGCCTCAGACATCCAACAGTGAGCCTAACCTCAGCCCACAGCCCAGCACCACTGCACTGAGCCACCCAGACCAGAGGTGGTGGGAAAAACACAGTTCAACAGCACTAATACATCACACCAAAACATTTCTGTCATATTGATTTCTGCTCCTTTTTCCTTCCGTTTTGGTGTTTTTGTTAGGGAGAACGGGGATTTTGAAGAGGAAATCACCCTGCCTTCACATTCCAGGTTGTCTCCTCCTGAAGGAGAGGAGCAGCAGGAGAAGGTGGTAGAGGAGAGTAAAGTGTCTGTCGTAGCCTTCATGGAGAACGGTCCTCTAAAGCCTCTTAGTGGAGTAGAAGATATATCAGCCCAGCAAGGGCCAGGTCAGTACCAGGTGATATGTTTACTCCCACAATGTTGTTTTGATGGGACACATTTTCTACTCTAAGCAGTGTTACTATAGAAATGTAGCATTGATGCCTGTAGAGTCTGAGCAGATTTCTTCTACCTGAATTAGACAAACTCCTGCAGAAATCACCAGTTTTAAAAATGGTTTTCCTACAAAAAGATTGTGTTGATATTATCCAATATAACTGTAGCTATGATCAGATCATGTCGGCATAGACTGATATCAAGTGCATATCACTATTTGTGTGTCAGCATAACTTAGCCAGTGAGATGCTTCCGATAACGGTGCACACACACCTTGACGACTTAGTCAGTGTATGCAAGACGTCCCAGAATCTTCTAAATCGCTGGCATACGCTGAACTTTCTATGTATCGTTTCAATTTTGGGTATATACATAGAGTATTGATAATGAGTCCAGAATTAATGTCGAACGACAGCCTAACTTATACATAACGCAGGTTAGCATAATGCCCATGAAAGGATGCACAAGCCAGTGTCCTGAGGGGGGGGGGGGAGCAATGCAACCGGAGGTGCCCGGCCAGCATAAAAAGCACAGCTTCATAGTCACAGTAATAACTTAGCTACTGTTCACCGCTCACGAAAAAAATAAAAGCTAAAAAGAAAGGTTTGCAGTTGCAGCAGATTCAGTGTCTTTAAGTTAAATTGTTGGTAGTGGCCACGGGTGTGAACGCAGGGAGGATCCATCACACTCACCTTCACGCTCACCCTACGATTGGGATGATACAGGGTGAATAAGCTAGACAACACGACTTATGAGTAAATTAAAATTAAAATGTGTTAACTATCACATAACTTACCTGTACCACTTATGAGCAAACGCTGGCATACGTGAGCATGCAGAATTTCTCGTATATCAACATGTGCCAGCGTGCTCATAACTTATATAAAACTTACCCCTAACTTATCCAACTACCGTTTTAGCCTCAATTTTCGCACGTCGGCGTACGCTGGCTATATCGTCAAGGTGTGACGGCCAGAAACATGAAACTTCTTCCCAAACATTGTCATTTATACTGTATTTTCAAATTTGCTGTTCTTTATTTGCCCTTTTAAAATGCAGATGTGGCCTGATGTTGCTGTGCGATGCAAGGACTCCACAGAGACGGGAGAAACCGAGAAGGAAACAGAGAATCATGGAGCTATGAGGACTGAACCAAACCAAGGATTCCTAACACCATATATTCATAGCCATGTCCGAGAACTGGTGTCTCCAAAGAACTACAAGGCATCCTTCCAAAAAGAAGTGTTTTTTTTTTACTTTTGGAAAATCAGACAAAGAGCTAATTTCCCTGACACTTGGGCATAACTTTTTGAAAATGTGGCCCCAGTTCCTCCCCTCGATTCTCTAACAACCTGAAATCACAGGATAACATTGACCCTCCTGCTCTATCAAGTGAGGCTAAGCAGGGACAAATATTGTAGTGTAAACAGAGTCACCTTTAAAGTCTCCAACTGTGATACTTGAACTTGTTTTCAATGTTATTTAATCTGAATTCCAGCAACTGTAATGTGACTTTATATCTGGAAAAAAAAAGGTTCAAAACTGCACAGTTGTTGATTTAGATTTGATGGAATAACAGCACAAAGTTATAAAGAGAGAGTGTCATGCAAAACGATGTATTTCGTCAACAGCGTTTAAAATTAGGGGCTATCAGATACAGACCAGGGTGATGGAGTATTACAAGCTTTAGTTTCATTAGGATTCTGTTTTCTCAGGCAACAGAAGGATAGGGCAAAACCTCATTTTCATTTAGTTTTAATGGCTGTAAAGATTAAATGTGATTCTTTAAGTTGCCTGCATCTTTTTTGTTCATTTAGGAAAATACATTTTCTTTGGGTTAAAAACCTGTTGGTTTACTTTTTACAGTGAAACTGGAAGTATTTAGCTATTCCCTTTTATTAGGCTGTGTTAGAAGCTGAAAGGAGTCCCCCCCCAAACCAGTTCAAAAGGAGGAAGAGTTTACCGATATTGATTTCATCCTTTTTTTTATGAAAGGATGCTGCTAATTGAGTTTTTTTTTTTTTTTGAAATTGCAGCTGTAGAAGTTGTCCATGTCTGCACTGAATTGTAGAAATGCATTCCTGAGCTTTAGCATTTTCAGCCAAACTAAGGTCTTCCTGTTGATGCAGATATGAAGAGATTAAATGCTGGCCTTTTTATAAGCAGCCACTTATACATTGCTTTCTCCAGCTCCTTGCAGCCTGATCTTTGGGGTTTACATCGTCACTAATACCATTCACACGTTCTTGTCCCAGGTTTCTTCCAGCTGGACTGTTAATGTTCTGGTAACTATAGGTTTGTGAAATATAAGTGGATATTTTCTTAAAGACAAAGATTTGTAAGCAAAGAAATCCCTTAATTTAAATAACTGTATACTGGTTGGTAGAAAGTTATTCACACCATTGTATTACTGAGGTGAAAAAAATGATTACAGCTCTATTTGTGAGCAAATAAATTTCTTTGAAGTAATTAAATATTTGCTCTGGTTCTTCTGGGCTTTTTTTTTACTCTGTACAAAAAAAACAACAATGCACACAAACGATACAAGTATTTATATATTTACTTACTACTTACAAACAGCAGGAATGCTTAAGATTTCAATGAATGACAGAAACCTTTAGCTTTGAATGTTTGGAGGTAAAGGATAAACAGAAAAGACAAGAAGGACGGTACATTTATATAGTATTTGGGGATAGAAAACAGCAATGAAACAGGTAGGTTTAGATTTGTTCAGGTTGAACAATATTGGACATCAAACCCGTATATACACACATACACAGTGGAATCTGTATATTGCTGATTATCAGACATAAAGCCCTCATGTGAGCTCCTCCCAACTTGTGCTGAAGAGTCTATCCGGACAGCTTTTGAACAAAATGTGAGCTTCACCAGTAGAAGGTTTTTGTGAGGAAACCTGCGGCGGCATTCAGCCAGCTCCCACTGGAATCCTCTTTAGCTGCAGTGCGGGAAATGGCTTTGTCAACCTCCCTCTCCGGGCTCTCCTCTTCCTCCGGGAGGTAGTCTGGGAGGGCGGAGTTTTGCGGCACCTGAACGCCACTTGATTTCAGAGGGATATAAACCTTAGGAAATGACAGAGGGAGAGGAGGGCATTAAATATTTTAAAATGCTCAGGAGGAACTTGTGAAAAAAATCTGAATGTGAATAACATGTTGAATGTTATTCACCTCCTCTCCTGCTTCGTTTTTCACCACTTGCTGAGCAGACAACACGTTAGTGGAGGCGATAGCTGTTGCCAGGCTCTGAAAGGAAAAACACAATAGATTTCTTTATTTATGAAAATTCCTGGCTGGCTTTTTGATTGACTTCCAGATGGAAACCAGATTTTTTTTTTTTTTTTTTTTTACCTCAGTGGGAAGGTCTGAACGGATACGGACTGTACATCTCTTAGAGGCCATTTGAAAAGTGAAGCTGATCACCCCTTTGACTTTTAGCAGAGCCTCTTCACACAAGCTTCTTTGATGCTTGAAAGCAGAAAGACAATGCATGTGTAAACTAGGAGTTGCTTAACAGCATGAATGAGGTCAATACTTAGTAAACGTAAAATACTTTAGTAAACTTACAGTGCTTTCCAGCCCTTGGATGTGTAGTGTGACAGATTTTGCCTTCTTGTTGGTGGAGTTGATAAAGAACTGAGGCTTCCTCCTTCTCTCCCTCTCCGGTGTGCGTGGTGTTGGATTAACAGGCTCCCTCAGAATGCCATAGACCTCTTTAGCCAGAGCCGTGATATCAAGAGAGAGATCCCCTCTAAGAATAAATTAAATCATATAACATTTATTTGATCACTTATAACAGGTTCTACCTTATGTGCCAGCATACATGTACCACCTCGATGAAACTATCTGTATCTAATTTTCCTACCTTTGGATAAGATTTTCCAAGCTCACCATCATACCCAGCTCGTTCTTCATAATGGGTACGTTGGGAGGTAATTCAGCCAGATAACGAAGAGTCTGAGGACAAAGATGTGTAATATTTTTAGTTCGTTATAGTAAAAACATTGAATTGCCTCCATCACCCCTGTGATTTTAATGTAATTTGTGTCTGGTGTGAGCATCTGCTACAGTGAGACTGTTCTATACAGGGTTTATACTGGAATGAGTAACTAATGCTTTTAAATGCACTTTTTAAGGTCTTAGAAATAATTCCAATGCTATCAACAAGTACCAATGACACTCATTCATAAATATATATATATTCATGTGTGTGTGTATATATATAAACATGACAAAATCCTTCGTCACCTTTACCATCCGTGGGCTGCAGCCTGTCACTTTTGTTGAAGTTTGCATTTTCCCATTCTCTAGCCTTTTCTGTGCCTCGAGCTTCTTTTCCGAACATACGGCTTTGCGATCAACCAGAAGCAGTTCCACGCAAACACGGGGAACCAGTTATATCCGATATATCTGACGAAATACTTTTTATAAACGATTTTCTTTTTCTAAATAAAGCGTTTTAAATGCCACGATAATCACATTTAATGAATTTTAATGTCAATTACAGCCTTAATTTACAAACAAATAATATAATCACTTAATGATTTTTTTAATGACCCATGGAAAACCTGTTATAATTTGTATTGCATGTAAGATGAAAGTTTCAAATACGTTGACAGCATGCAGGGAACTTATTCCATATTAATATTGCACAGCTTGATACCACGATGATATAATCACAAAATATTTTACATGTTTTTTATTTTGAAACATCTGTTCTGTTAAGGGTCATTAGACTATAGGATAAAGTTCAAGGACCAAACTGTGATTTTACATTATTCAAAAATGGAGAAAGTCCAGTTGCAAACCTACAACTTGCTGTAAAAAATTTTGTGTAATGAACCCCATTATCAACCTCTTTCTAATTTGTCATATTTCCAATTGTGGCATCAACACATCAGAAAAAGGCTCGTTGTCAGGGCAACGGAGATGAAACTACAATCCATTGAGTCAGGGGGCCTGAATCCATCAGCACTTTTTGAGAATTGTTGATTTTGTTAAACAATGTAGTAATGTCTCATTTCCACAGTTTCTGTTTGTTCATGACATAGAATCTAAACAAAATGCCGTTTTTGTGGAGAATCGATAGTTTTACTAAATGTGTTTACCTGCAAGGTTGCAAGCAACACTTCTGGTTTCTGGTGGTCCAGAAAGAGAACTAGTCCAGGAAGACAACCCTGGTCTTGGACGATCACAGCTCGGTTTTGCGGTTCAGACGCAAGATCCCGCAGCTGACACACCACCGACAGGGCGTCCATCATGACTGGAAAACTCAGCAGACCTGAAAATGGAAGAAACATTAAAACGATAACCCGGAGTGGATGTGAAGTTTAAACTGATTTGTTTGCTTAAGTAAGCAGTAGTTTTATTGTGGAGGTTTAATTTAATTAAGAACAAAATAGTTTAATACTTATTTTTGTTTGTTAAAAAAGAACAGGCACTGAACTTTCGAGCATCTGCGTTTCATAATGGGAAGCTAACAATGCTATTATCTTATGACACGTTAAGTTGCTCGACTTTAAGTACATTTCTATTTGCTTGATTGCATTTTTCAAACTTTGAAAACTGATATGCTTTTCTCGTTATATTAAAGAATTCCCTCAAGAACCGTAGAGGTTTTAAAATGTACCTTAATATGTTTTCTTACCAAGGAGAGGAAGAAGCTCGTGCAGAAAAATACAAATTTTGTAGCTCTTCTTTCGCGACGTTCTATTGGCTGTCAAACGTTCTGAACGTTTGTAAGTAGTTCTTTCCTATTGGATGTTTGTCAGCGTCCGCAGCTGCAGCCAATAAGAAAGCAGTTTGCTACTGCGGCATTATTTGACTTTACGGAAGTGCTGCCTAGAGGCGTGAGAACGGGTATTCTTAAAGCTATCTTTCTGAACATATTACATGTTAGTTTGGTTAAAAGATTGAATAGATGGCTGGCAACTAACATGTGGCTCCTTTGAAAAGAAGAGTAGACGGTAAGTTTTATATGCTTTATTTCTATAAAACATCTTTGCTGCAGCGTTGTTGGGTAACTTTTGATGACCTCTGCAGCTTTTTCCCATATGCTGCGGTACTGCAGAGCTCCAAGGATCAGGTTTTTATTGCTTTAATGTTACCTCCTCTCTCTGATGGTCCGAGATACACACTGAAAGCGTTGACTAACGAATTATATGAAAGGATATAATGAAAGTGGCCATCAGTTTGTGATGCATTCACATGTATCATGTAGAGTAACAACGAGGTTGGCTGTGTTCCTGTTTTGAAATGTTTTAAATCATTTTAAATTACACACATCTAAAATGGTTTGCATTACATCCAGCTTTAAAGCCTCTCCACTGTCTCACTGAGGCAGTTTTAAGAACCTACTAGAACCTATAAACGCTTCCCCCCTCAGTATTTATGGAGTGCAGTTTGTAAAGTTAAGCAGTCAAAAAATTTGTGAAATATTTATGGTTATTAATCGTGTTTTAAGAGAAGAATAAGGAATTATATTTTTTTTCCAAGTCATTTTTTTCACTATTTTATTCATTCATTAAAAAAAACATACTTTGTTTAGTATTTAATTTGCAAATTAAATATTTAGTTTGTCAAATAAATATTTAGTTTCAAAGTAAAAATCGAATTTGGAGCCAAATGTATAACTAAATATTTACAGCTAAATATCTGAGAAAAAAAACAAACATTTTATTTGTAAACTAAATATTTAGTTCGGACATAAACATTTATTTAGCAAACTAAATATTTAGCTCAAACACTAAATATTTATTTCTAAATGAATGAATCAGCTATGCTAAATAACCATAAATATTGCTCCTAATTTTTCACTGCTTAACATTGCAAATGGGACCCCATAAATACCCATATAGCAAATTAACCCGCTTATCCTATGTTATTCGATATCAGTACAAACACTTTCAAACAGGCCATTTATTGGCTAACTTTGGTCTTTTCTCGGTACCTTAAGGTGTTTTTTGTTTTTTTTGGTCTATGTTTTGCTTTTTGAAATTACACCGAAGCTTGTGAGGATCTGCAAAGCTTAGTAGGATGTGTTCCTATTTGGTTGTTTCAGGTATAAAGTATCTCACTTCTCTTCATGTTGGCCTCAAAATAAGTCCGTCAGCAGAAACAGGAGCTTTGCAGTCATCGGCTGCTGCAGGGAAAAGTCCTTGCCATGTCTTTAGTAGAGGATATTCTGGATGTGCTGTGTATGGTCCTGGAGTACTTCGGTGTAGCTCCAGAAATGGTAAGCATGCTGACACTGCAGCCCTGTTCCAGATGAGTACATGTTTCTCAGCCTGCACTGAATCTCTCTCCTCCTTCATCCCTTTTAATTTTTTTCCTCTTGTTATTTGTGGTTGTGTTTCATCCGATGGCAGCTCGTTCCTGTGTGGGACTCTCAGCTGTGTGGTCAATATCGCAGCATTGTGCGAATGATTGGGACAAATCTCCCACTGCAGCCAACTCCACGTGTCCATTTTCAGGTAATCTAAACAACTGCGCTTTGTGGCTGCCATAAAGATTCATCCTCAGATAATTGAATTTTTTTAATAGTACCTTATTTAGCTAATCCAGTAAAAAAAAAAATGTAGAGCTGAAGTATCTGATCACTTATTTCTTTAACTCTAATGGAGTTCAGGCTGCATATGAAGTGTTTGCCTAATTTTGGAAGGTCAAAACATTTCAACCTCTACAGAGCCTGGTATTTACTGGAAAGTAAATTAGATTACAGTATTTAGGATATACCATGCTTGCATTATGTCCTTTGAATGTTTTTTTTTTTCTGTCCTTAGATCCCCCTGCTGACTTATAAGCCCCATGGATACATTGAGGATGAAGCAGACACACCTCCTATTGCTACATTTGCAGATGTTCTGTGGGTGTTAGACTACGAGGGCGAAAGCTTTGCCAGAACCAGGTACAAAGGATTAGGGGCTATTTGTTGTTTTTATGCATTTTCTTATTTTGTGTGTTTTTTGGTCAAAGGTGACAGAAAGCAGAGACTGACAGTCCTGCATGGGTCTGATTTTTCAAAACTGCATCTGCCTGCACCCGTAGACAACCGAAACCCGATCCGTTACCTGCAATTGTCCCGATTCAAAACCGGACCTGTAAATGATAAAGTGCAATCCGAACCGTGTTCACAAAATGTACACACAGCAATTTATAATAATAGAGGCAAAGAACATTGCCTCTCGCTCACATCCAGACCACGCTGCACTCACAGATTGAAAGCTCTAAATTGGCCGAAGTAAAAAGGTTTGCCTTATTGCTTCAAAAACATACTGTTCTCTGGATTTTCTTGAATCAATGCATTTTTTAAGATGTAGAGTTAATAAATAAGAAAATATAAAAAAAATTGACTCATACTGTAACTATGTTACCCACATTTTGTTCATATATACCCAGGCCCGCACCTATGAAATAATATATATATATTTTTTTATAGATGTAAGTTTTATACCAACGGGTACCTGACTCGGTGCAGGACTCTGGCCCCTGGTAAATTAAAAGGGCCCCCATTTGACTCAGACCATCCTGGTGTCTGCTACAGCTTGAAAATGACTTAACACCTTCAGAAGAAAAGGTGGACTTTGTTAGATGAAGGTTCATGTTATTAAATAGCCTAGGTAGCAAAACTGAACTTGATAGATCTGCAGGGTCACTTAAAAGTGGCTGCAGACAATAGATGTCCAGACAGTCTGATAAATTTGAGGAATGCATTGGAGAATGTGCCAGTACAAGATGTAAAGACTTAAAAACGCAGTCTTGAATAAAGTATTATATGAGGGTTTTATTACCTATGCAGTGTCCTAAATCATCGGTTACCTTTTGTTCTATTCCTGCATTACATATTAGTTTTTCAGTTGAATTGTAAAGGATATGTTTTATTTTAAAGGTTAGGGAAGTTATCTAAAGGTTTTAAATTAGGGTCGACACTGTAAACCTCTAACTCTATTTCTGAGAAGTTTTATAGAGGATAAACTGACAATGATACTATGTATTTTCAGTTCTTTATTTCAGACTTTATTGATCTCACAGTGAATTTCTCCACTGTGAGACCAATAAAGTCAATCAATGAAATAACTTTGAATATTAATCAAAATCCCTCATAACAAACACTATTTGTATTTGATTGTGTGGCGTTTTAAGGAACCATTTACCCCCAAAGAAAGACGGCACTTTGAGTCAAGAGCTGATGAGAAACCCCAGACAAGCTCAAAGAAGAGGAGGGTGTGCGCCACAGACGGCTGACCCTGAAGCCCTGCAGAAGATCACACAGCTGGAGAGTGAGCTGCTTAAACTGCAGGCTCAGATTGCCATGATTGTTACTGCAGCGCCATCTTCAGGTACAGTGGAGCATTTTCTGCAAACCTTTCAAAAAAAGAGATTTTAATGAATGTTCCATCTCTGACTGAGACCCAGAACGCTCTGTGCTCACCTTTCACATCCCCTGCTGCAATCACAGCTCTCTCCTCCACACCTCGTGCTGCTGCTCCTCCTTCTTCGGCTCCACCACCGCCACCTCCTCCTCCCCCTCCTCCTCCTCCCCTCTGCATAATCTCCAGCGAGACACCGTCTGTGATGGATCTGATCAGAGAGCGTCGGAGCAACAAATCTGATGAGGGTCAGCCACAGTCGCACTCGGGGCTAAACGGAAACGTAGAAAACAAGAAGATTCCTTCGATGCTGGACGTTCTGAAGGATTTAAATCAAGTCAAACTACGCCGAGTGGAGAGGTAAGAACGAGCAACATGTCACAAAAACATTAAAAGAGAATTTAATGTTTCAAGTATAGGTATTTACAGGCCAGCTGATAGCATTGGCTGGGCCTGGGCAGAACTGAAGAGTTGGGAGCCATCAGTTCATACTTTATAAGTAGTGTATTCCCACATACTGCCACTCTGGCTCCCTGAGCAAAGACCCTTCACCCACACTGCTCCCTGGGCGCCGCACAATGGCAGCCCACTGCTCCCCAAGGGGATGGGTTAAATACAGAGAATGAATTTCATTGCTCTGTACTTGTGACAGTGTTATGACAATAAAAGCTGGGGGAAAAATTTATCAAGTTAAATATGCATTTTCTAAGGATAAAAAAAAACATTTGGTTATTTAATGCAAGCATCTTTGGTAACATTTAAATGTTTATATTTACAAATGGAGATATTTACAGTTTTTATTTTATGAAATATGCGGCACATTTGGCTTTCCATACCTGCTCTAATCGTATTTGATCCCATTTATAGGTTTTTAATTGTGAGATTTTGACTTGTTTGACATGTTTAAATAGAACCATAAAACGCTCTGGTCAAAATCTTTAAGCTGTTAAGGCTGCACAGTAGGATTGTCTATTTATTCACGTCCACCGCAGCATTGTTGCAGCCACAGACACGCCATGTAGTCAAGTAAATCAAATTCAAAACTTCTCAATCTCTTAACAAGACCCATTGCTCCGGTCTTGATTATAACTTAATCTAGCAAAGATGGGGAACAAAACCTTGACAGAAACTGCTTAGTTTTGTGCTTCATCAGAGCGCTTACATGCTATGACTGCTTTTAGAGGCTTTTGTAGGTGAGGACAATCTTAAGTTCTGTTGTATGTAGAGCTGCTCCTGTGGCTTGAGGCGGCTTCTTCAGGTGAGAGCTGCTGTACCCTTCATGTTAAAATAATGGAGCTGATGCAAGACTGTGTACAGAGGGGAAGATTCAGGTTCTGTGTTTTCCTGTCTCCACCTGCAGCTCAGCCAGCCTTATGTATAGCAGCCTGACAAACTTCAGAGGAACTGAGTCGAGGCATAACCAGTTAGAAGGAATCGCTGGTGGCTCATCGAAAGAAATTAATAATAGGAAAAGATTTTATGAAACTTGAGGATAAAGCTCTAATTTCCTTGCAAACGCCTTTAAAAAAAATATTTGCTGCAAAAGATGTAGAGGCTGATTCCCAGGAGAGAGGGCAAACACAAAGCTCAGTTTTGGGCAGAAGTGGATGTGTTGGTGGTTGAGGTGGCGCGTTGGATAAATCTTGTATGGACTTGTATCTTGTATGTATGGACTGATCAATGCCTTCCAAGACTTTGCTCTTTGCAAAGTTGTGATATCTAGCTTGCATCTTTGGAAGACATTCACAGAAAAAAATATTTTCCTAAATGTTTCTGGCAGAGAGTTAATGAATTGTTTATGTTTCACACTTGTGGGGAAATTGGCATTGGTTAAAGCTTGCTGCCAGGAACACTAGAGGGGTTTGACATCTGTAATAAGTAAAGGAAAAATGCAGAAAATCTGGAAATGCTGCATATCGTGGTACATATTTCAATATGAACAAAGATGGCAGCTATAGAAGCTCATTATATGCAGAATTCTCCTTATCCCTCTATAGATAAGTGGATTACTTTGGATCTTTAAGAAATTGGCTAAAGCCCATATTCATTTCATCCATATTAAGTATATTTTATATGTGCCTGTTATTATATATAAATCTTACCATGTAGTGATGGTTATTGTGGGTTAATTAACCATGCACTTCCTTTTTTTTAATCTACACTGGAGTTGTGTGAATGGACCTCCTTGTGTTGGTCCAATCAATGGAACCTGCTCAGCACATGGATCCAAAGTAATCCTCTAAAGATTTTAAATTGGCTCACAAACAAGTCCTCATCATGGGCCAGGAAACTTTGGCGACTCCTTAGACATCTTCCCTCCTAATTCTCCCATTTTCAACATCCTCCAGTCCCCCCATTGCTCCCAGATGTCACAACATCATTTACATGTTTGCAGCAGTGCCTCAAGCATTGTTACATTTATTTACCGATATATGGTATCAATCACCCTGTTGATCAGAGAGGAATATGAGGGTGAGGAAACTTTTAAATACTGCACACACTTTAATTTATGATTTAAGATTGTTTAAAAGCACGTTTTCTTTATGCAACAGGTCCTTGTGTAGAGCTAGAACTCACTAGTGCTAGCTTATATCACACTGCTGTTTCCGATCTGATAAAGTTGGTATACAATTAAAGTTTCACAGGAACTATTATGATGCAATCTAGCATCAATACCTTCATTATCAGTGTGTTCATTTCCTCTTGCGTCATAAATGTTTATACCCTGCATGGATTGCTCAGATTTGGTGTGGAATGCACATTTTCACGTTGAATTTGATGCTGCAACAATATTTTGCTTAAGTCCAAAATAAATATCTAAAGACTGGGGTTGTTTTCACATTACTATATTATACGTTGAATAAATGTTTTATACATAGATCAATATTTTACATTTCAGACTAACTGAATTATTTTACCGTTAAGGGGCATTAGACTAAACATTTCTTGATATAACAATTAAAACATACTCTTATCCTTAACAGTTTAGAGATTGAAAACCACCTTTAGTCAGAGCCGTGGCTTAGCTGGGACATTTTAAAGGGATTTGGGGAAGAGAGGTTCTTGTGGGTGAAAGTTCACATCTACCATTTTAGACAATGTGACTTTTGGCAAACTTTAAAGTCTTACATCTCTTTAGATCACCGGGAGGCAATCCAGTGAAGAGAAGAAGCGATGCTGCTTTGCAAAATGACCCCGCGGCTCTGATAGCTCGGGCGCTGAAAAAGAAATTTGCTCATCATCATAACAACTCCTCCTCGGACAAGGAGAATACCCTGCAGCTTTCTCCCTTTGGCAGTCCAGAAAACCCTCAGGTGTGCCTCCACGGTCAGAGCCCTAAGTGCTTGTTATCCGTCGGTCTGCAGAAGTAATAACCCAGTTTATCTGTTTCAGGTCTCTCATCACGCCAGACGCAGTCATGGTCGTCGCCATTTGCTAGCCTGTTAAACTCATGCCAGGATGGACATGCCTTTTAACTGATTTGTGTAGCAGCTACTGCTAAGCTTTTATTTTGTCGTTTACTTTCTTTAAAGGCTACTTTTACTTAAGTAAAAATGTTAAGTTGGGTTTATTTATTTTTTTACTGCCTATAATAAAAAAGAAAAATCAGTCTAATGGAATTTTAATTAAAAACCATTTTTATCCACTAGGTGTCAGCATTGAATACATGTCATTACTCTCCCCTCAATTTGGTAACACATAACCATACAAACTAAGCAAATACAAAAACCTGTTTATGTTTAAACAAAAGAAGATATTGTTGTCAAACATAAATGTTTTTCACTTATTGAACTGATACCATTCCAAGCAAGAGTGTCAAATAATTAAAGATAAGTTATGTGTATTAGTTATTTTACTGCGCTAATTCATTAAATAATGATTGGTGCCAGGAATAAGAATGTCCATTGCAGATCACGTCATGCAAAATGTGTCATATGCAAAAAATGATACAATTTCACATCCTGTTGAAACAATATTGAGAAACTTTGAGACATTGTAAGTAAAACATGATCACAATACAGTGGGGTTTTATAAAACTCAATGATATTTTAGCAATCCACATTTTAAATCTCATATTTATTTAAACAGGGTAAACTGAAATTCAAAATTTTTCACGAAAAGGCCCTTGTTTAAGCTTTAGCACACAAAAAGGAAAACTTTTTTTATATATATATATGTGTGTGTGTGTGTTTTAAAAGACATCTGTATAGAGATGCACTGATTCCATCTAAAGGAAGCCACCTATTTAAAAAGAAAAACAAAAAAAAACCTCCTGCCAAGCACAGACAAGGCCTTTGATTGGGTAAATACTTACAAGGTGAAGACGGAAATGTATCCTAAAGTCTTTTGGTTGAGTCTATTTTGTTTTGTACAGCTTTTAGATCATTTCCATTCCATAAAATGCAGCAGTGATCAAATGTAAACAGTGGGAGGAAATAAAACATGGTGCAAAAATGCATTGATATGGATGTTCAGAGCGCTGAATATACCGCATATGGTGCAAATATGCAGTATTTTGGTTTGGTGTTATCAGTGTGATGCGGAGTCTGTGACATGATTTTGAGTTTGAGTTTTGTCAAAATAAGCCACAGTGTAGGTATTTTCCATTAGAGTCTCTCTAAAAAATAAAAGTGCAAAAGAGCTTTAACAAACGTTTTACTGCTGCAGAGAGCAAAGCAGAAAAGTCGTACCCTGTAAACAGGACATTAACATACCAAAGATTAGGGACTCTTAACAGAAGAGCATGAATCTAGAAATGGTGAAAAATCACAAACCTTTTTTTTTCTTTTTTTAACACAACCTCATTCATAAATATATACCTACAACACAATGGGATCACTTTTATACTGGCATATGGCCTTGAGCTAATCACAGGGTTTTGCAATTCACACCTTAAAGAGCAAACTGTTCAGAGTTTGGTATATATTTGCCTCTGGATATTGTTTAGTCACACAGCTATATGCATGTGATTTAATTGTGCCTCAGTTTATAAATAAATACAATACAAGCTTTCTTAAAAGCAGGAGCACCACCTGAGGAATGAAAAAGATATATTGTTGAGATAGGGAAAAAAAAAAATTCTGAGAAGTGCCTTTATTTTCTAATTCAGTATTTTCAGATCCTTGGGGCACACAGAAAACAGCGTGGGATTTTGACCTGGCTTCCAAACATGTTAGATCAAAATCTAAGGATCAGTGGTTTGTCAACAGAGACGCAAATGTAAGCTAGCCTTTTTCCTAATCTGTTATTCTGTATGAAACGTTCATATTTTACTTAGTTTCATCCTCTTTCTTCATCCTTACCTAATATTTTTTTTTAAAGATTTATATTTTTGAAAATCTGCCGCTTAAATAAATACTACAAATCCAACATTTGTTTTGTTTTTTACAAACTAATGTGTGTGTATATATGTATACATATGTGTGTGTGTGTGTGTGTGTATATATATATATATATATATATATAGTGTTTATTTTTGGAAAAAACAAAACAAATGTTGCTATCAGAGAGGATTTTTAAAAATATAAATCTTAAAAATATTACGACAAAGCCTAGACCCAAAAATGGTCAAATATCATAAAAATAATGACTGTCGTAAAAGTTTGCATTTATTTAGAGCTTATTTGAAAGTTGTAGCTCATCTTAAAACTGATTCTTTAAAAACACCAGGAAAAGAAGAGCTCAAAGAAATCCTTTAAGCCAATGTACAGTTTCTCTGTAAAATGATTTATATTTAATTGTCAAAATAATTACAACCCCTCAAGTCATCAAAAACGGGGAGCCAGCTCTTCATTTCTGTTTTCTAAAAAAAAAACCTTATAACACCTTTCCCATGAAGACACACGATTATTATGTCAGATACTTTCAGCCGCCCTTAATTTACTTGAATCTGTTAAGGTAAAACTTTTCTACTATTCGTTTAATGTGTTTTTTGTTAGATCACAATAAACCAAAGAAGGCAAGTAGCTCGATTAAATGAATCTCATCTGAGTAGTAAACATAAAAACCTTGTTTACCAACATTTCTAAACAACCAATCAAAATGAAAGCCGTGACAGTGCCTGTCCCGGATTGGTCCTCTTCAGCTAAAGTCCCACCCCCCATGATGCTACAACCAATGGCTACAAAGTAGCCCCTCCCCTCTCCGCTCTCTGCGGTTCAGCTCACCATCAAATACACACGCAGAGCACGCGGGCAGGAGCTGCAGGGGGAAAACACCGCCAGGTTTTCCCTTCAAACACCCTCCTGTTGCTCCCACGCAGGGTGAATAAGGTCAGTCACTCGACGAGCATGAAACAGCTGGGTCTATAAACAGGTGCCACTTCCTCTCTGCCGAATGCGGAGCTCTCCTGCCGTTCTCCTCCTGACATGAAAACACACCGCCAGCTTCCTGCGCCTGAGCAGCCGGGATGGTTAAATGTCCTGTTTAATGGTCGAGGTATGTACAACTATTTATTTACAAACGGGTATTAGAATGTTCTGTTATTGGGAAGGTTCTGCTGAAACCTCATAGACGATATAACTGTCACACTTTAATGACCTGTGAAGTCTCTCCAGTCACATGAGAAAACTTTAATCTATGAGGAAGCATTGTCATAATATATTAATATAATATATTTTTAAGCTTATATATTAACACCAGTTACCTTTTTAAAGGGTGTATTTGACAGTTAAGATTAGCTTAATTTTCTAACAGGGTGCAGCAGGTTCTGTTTATTCTTAATGTTATTATTGCAATGGGTCACTTCAGTTTACAGCAGTCTACCTGCAGCATGGATACTGCAGAAAACATGCAAACAGATGGTGAACGCCTTATAGAACAGAAAGGATTCGCTCTTTGTGTTTATATTATAGAGTACATGGTGCAAACATTAACTAAGACCTAAATAGACATGTTTATGAAATAGGAAAACAAGACTAGAAATGTTATGATTCTCTGATTTTGAGATACGGAGGACTTTTTCACACAATTTTCTGTTCACCATTCAAATAAATCTCTCACTGTTACATATTAGCTGACAATTGTAGTTTTCTTCCCATTAAAACATGTATTTCACAATGTGGTGTGTCCTTTTTATTAGATGATAAAAAGTTGGTTAAAGGATAGAATATTTCTGACATTTCCATATGGGTACAGATATTTATTTGATTTCCATTTTAACTCATACACTTCACTGTATTTCAGTTTAAGTGTGAGATTGTCATGCGATCATATTTCTATAACAAAGATTTATAAAACAAATATGTATTTATAGGTTTATTTTTTATCAAAAAGCAAAAATTTTCAGCTAAAATAATACTTAAGTGTAATAATATGATATTTTATAAGAAATATAGAGATAAGAAAGCCCCCAAAACAAGTTGTTATATTGTAATTCTGTCATAAGCACGTGGGGAGGATGTCACTGCGTCTGGATTACCTCCATCCACCCATTTCCTGCCTGCCAGTAAACAGTGCGTTCGCTCACATGCATATCCTCCTGTTCAAGGTACATGTGTCTTCCTCTGTAGGGCTGAGACTGCAGATAACAGACAATTTGTTGAGTGTTTATCAGGCCAGTGAGTTTATCAGGCTCCAGTCTAAATGTGTCCCAAGGCTATTTTAGCTGAAACCACCCCAAAATGATGCCAGATTTAAAATTCAATGTATTTAATTAGGATTTTATTTAATTGTGAAACGCCCTACTGCCAAGTTGTGAAGTAAACATTTGAATGGGTTGTAAATCAATTCACCCATCCTTTGGTTTCCGCTTATTTGAGATCAGGTTGCAGGGGGAACCCGTGACATTCCTCTCCCCAACGTCATGAGACATTTCCAGGCCAGACGGAGAAATATATAGTCCCTCAGCACATCTTTGGGCTCCTCTTACCGGAACTGGCCTGGAAGTTTCCAGGGGTTATCTGATCAGGAAGTCAGCTTTCCTATCCATGATGCTGCCACTACCTTGTTGCATAGTGGAGTTATATAGCGCTGGGTGATGTACAGTGTTAGTTTTCAGCCCTAAAAAGTGTTTTTCAGTCTTCAGAAACTGCGTTTATATAAAAAAAAAATATGTGTGGGGTCTTTAAACAACAGATTCTTCTCCACTATAAAAGTCAGATATGTGGAGTGCATCACTAATATTTAACCAATAAACAGATTATCCCACTTGAGCTTTGATTAGTAAAGGTAGACCGCCGTGTTTTCATAACTTGGCTTTTTTCTAACTCTTCACATTTTTGAGATGATTGGACTGAAAGAATTCAAAAGCCCACTAATTATTGAAATTATTTTACTTCAGGCAGTTAGCTTCCCAGAGTGCTGATTATCTCAAACATACCTAAACTGTCTAATGGTATACTGAATACAATGGTTCGTTCAGTGTGTAAATGATTATGTTTTCTCTGTTCTGTTATCAGTATTTGCTAAAGACAAGGAAAAACAAAAAGCACGATCTTGTGACCTGAAGTTGATACAAACACACCTCTGATAGTGAATGACTAAAAAAAGCCCACTGTCCAAGAGGCTGAGCCATGTGGAAGCATGTGATTAATTTGCAGATCATTGCAGTGTGTGGCACTGTGCCGCTTGACCCACTTTTTCCAGTGTCACTGTACCAAACACAGACATGTTGATACTGGGACAGCAGATGCCAGGGTCACTTAGTGCCTCAGTTACTCTGGTTTGAAACTTATTTTAAATTAAAACAAACAGGTTTGAAATTTAGAACATGTATTTGCATAAACCTGTGTTGGATCACTTATAGATCTTAGCCTGATTAGAGGACGTCATAAGTTAAACTACCTAAATCACTAAAGTTTTTAAGCTATTACTTGGGTATGAATAAATAAGATTAAAGCATTAATGGAACAGCCTCTGGGATACGTTGTCCTTGTTTTCCAGGCATCACATGAGTGTGAGAAAGCTCAGTGGCTCTTCTCATGACTTTTAGCTTCACAGTTTATTCATTCATAAGGGTCACTGTTGATCTCTCAGTGCAGTGTGAACTTTTAGCTAAACCAATACTAATACAGAACCTTTTTTTCCCCTTTCTGTTTCTCTCTTTGCCACAGAGGTGTGGAGGTGTCTCATTTAAATGGTTGGAGCAGAATGTCATACAGTTTCGCATGCTGGGTAAGAACATTTAATGCTCCAGAACAGCTCTGTGTAAAAAGTGAGAGATGTGTAGCGTTAAAGAAAATCAGACAAAACCAAAAAAAACCTACATGGAAAGCAAACTGCTACAAATATGGTAAAAAAAAACACAAATCGAAATTTTTTTTTAAAAAAAGAGCTCACACCAGAAACAGTAGTGCAGCAGTCCACTAGGGGGAGTCAAACATCTAGTTAGATGGGTGGTGTTCTGTCAGATGAGCATACCCGGTCAGACCGGCATACCCACAGTCAATCCCTTTAGTTTTGTATGAAAAATAGACTTTAAACTACCTCGACAGGCGTGTATCCCTTCAGTCATGTACAAAAAAAAAACTATTTAATTAGTTACGTTTCGGTGTTTTATATTCGTATGCCAATCTTTTTTTTTTTGTACATTACTAAAGGGATACACGCCTGTCAGGTTAGTTTAAAGTCTATTTTTCTTAGAAAACTAAAGGAGCAAACAAAAAATATGACGTTTTGCGCATGCGTATTGACTATGGGTATGCTGGTATGAGAGAACAGCGGCTCCTAAATATTGTAGGAGGTTTATGGCCCAATTCCAAACCGGCCCCTGAGCACTAATCCTCAATTTGTCTTCTCACGGAGGGTCCACCACATTAAGTGCCATCCCAAACCACATAGGGGGTAGGACCAGTGGTACGTCCGCTGCAAGCTCGCTGGACTTGGTGATGGAATGTAAATTCTGCTGGTTTGCTGCATCTTCGTCACACTGACAGAAAATCAAATGTTAGTTCATGAAAAAAAGTAATTCCAAAATGAGTGCAGGTACTTAAAGGTACTGTAGGAGATCTTGGAAAAAACGGTTTCAGCAACCTATATTTTTGAGAATACACAACCATTGTGGAAGCTCGTTGGTAGAATTCTCTTATGAAAGAAAGAAAAACACTTGAAATAGATTCACAATTTGTCCTTTCGGAGGGGTGAAACATTTATTTACAATTCGAATTCCTAGAGCTGTCATAAACACTTCATAAGTTCAGTGCTACATCATCAGACATCTCAGTTTCCCCCCAAATATGGCCCTCTATTTGAGCCCTATTTATACCTTTCTGAATCATGATGTGTGTGAGTGTTTGTGAAATATATGTGTGTCTGTTTTGTTTCCGTTTGCCTCTGGACGGAACTCGGAACCAGTTTTTGGACCTTAATGTTGAGCGGGAACGGGGAGGGTTTACAGTACAGCACTTCAAGTATTAATAGATTTTCTAACCTTTAACATGTTAATTTCAAGACATATTAAGATGTAAATATATTAATCAATACATTTCTTATAAAGTGACCCATAGTTTTCCCTCTTTTAACAAGGAGACAACAGTTTGCTTATATTTTCAGCTTTTCTTTCCAAATTTCACCTCCAAAGATCACAGAAACATTGATAGCATTGGCATAACAACAGAAACAGCATAACTAAAACCAAACACTTCCCAATAGAAATTGTCTAGACCAGATCATATTTCTTGTGCACATTATTTGTATTTTCTTTTTTAAGAAAGTTTTGTCATTGTTTGTCTTGTAGTATTTGCTGATGAATTTGGTCCCACACATTACTGAATTACTCAAAACGCATCCAAATTATAAGTACGTGCAAAAATTCGACTCTTTTTGCAACAGGTTTCCTGCAGACCTTTCTTATCAAATGTCTGGACTTGGATGCATAGAGAGAGTCCAGTTATCCATGGGATTTTTAGGTTTATTGCTGTATTAATCTATGCTTTAACATAACTGTAATCTAATTATCTGCTGTTAAATTCACCAAATAATCAGTTTATTTATGTTTATAGAAACATAATCGGACAAATATTTTACACCCCAGACAGACATTTAGACATTACACATACTACATATAGCAAACAGACAGACAAAGAACATAGACGGACGCATGCCGGCTTCTAACATGGTTTTGTTTATAATATAGTCCTGTTTCTGTATCATGCCTCTCATTGAATTGAACCATTGTTTGTCAACTGCAACATTCAAACCACAGGGATGTGAATATTTTAACAAGTCAAAGGCGGTCTTGATGGCGATGTTGCGATACAGGAGTGAACAGCCAGAGCAGCAACGCTTGTGGCTGCTAACAAAAGCCATGTAGGAAACCAAGCATAAACATACCCAAACAAGCAAAACATATACCGACAAAACATGTTTTTTTCCCCCAAAGCATTACATTGACAGTATGGGCTTTGATGGTCAAAGCCATGTTTACTTGAATATACGGTAATTACTTATCAGAGCCGTGGAGTGAAGCCAGAATAGCGGCAGGGGTGGAGGGGCTTAAAAAGTCCTTGCTTTGTAGGTGTCGAGCTGGGTAGTTGCTGGCTGATCGTGTTGTCATAACCTACAAAAAAACACACAGGAATCACAATTTGTACCGTATAGAGCTACTAGAGAGTAACTCGCGCACCGACTATGGCTTCGAACTAGGTGATGTGACTGAGTTCACGTGACGTCACTGGTCCTCGCGCCTGCACAAGCATTTGGGGGGTCGATTCGTTCATGTGTCAGGGTACGCACAAAGGGGGGGACAGAGAAGCGTTGATGTGATTGACGTGTCGGGAATTAATAGTGGACCACGGGCCGTCAAAATGCGTCACAAAAGATCTTCTACTACACCTGAGAAGGTGTACATGCTCTGAGAAGGTGGCAAGCACCCGGTCCTACCCCACAGCCTGCACTCTGGGCTCTCTGAGCAAAACCCTTAACCCCACCATGCTCCCCGGGTGCCGCACAGTGGCAGACCACTGCTCCCCAAGGGGATGGGTTAAGATGCACAAGTGAATTTCTCCAGTGTGAAATCAATAAAGTTTGATTGTGATTAATTAGTTTTTTGACTGTACATTTGTTTTAAGAAAGGGGCAACTGTTTAATGTTGTGTTAACCTGCACCATAAAGCTACAGCCACACACATGGGGTGTCATTGACTGCTTTCCTTTTCTGTTGAAGGAAAGAAATTGTTCCATTCTCGTTTATACCTCCCCTCCTCCCAATCAAGGCGCCTTCCACAGCTGCGAGGGAGACTTCATTGCGAGTGACCCTTTATAGTTAAGGGTAAGTGGTTATGGAGCGGTTTGGGATTTGGCCTACGTCTCTTGATAAAAAAAAAAAAAAAGGAAAACATCTTTGCAACTTTCTGCTCATTCTGTTAATGTCTTTGTTGGATCTGTCTGACATGGTGTTCGGCTCCCCCTAGTGGTCTGGTGTGCTCATGTTTAATTTTTGGATCCGAGAGAATTTTATTCCTTTGATGGTATTTATATTCTGTGGTTGCACATTTTCTTGTTTGTTTTTTGGTGAGAAAATAATAAAGAATTGAGCAGTGTACTGAATAGTAAAGATAAATTGTAAATGTTAGCCTTCACAGTTCTTTACAGTAAGTGTAAAAGATATATCTATTTTTCAGTTATTATATGTTTTTAGTTTAAAAATGATGTTTTCCTTTCTGTAAGGATTTTAACATTATTTTCAAGGAAACAAACATAAAGAGAACATACTCATTTATTTTACATAAATGTAGATTTTCTTCTATGAAAATAAAATCTATTGGTTTTGTTGCTGTAATCCAATTTTGCTTAGCTGGACTTACAGTAGGACAAAATGGCTCCTAGGGTTGTAAAAGTGGTTGAACCCTTCCTTAGGAAATCTTGTTTGCATTGCAAGGGGTACATTAAATATTTAATTTCTTAGGTTGTAAATTAAAATAGGGCACTGATCTGTTTTGCTTTGTGAGGACCAAAGTTATATATGATTATAAGGGAGTTACTCAGAGGAGCTCCAGTTTTATAAATGCAGGTTTATAATCTGATTTATTTATTATATATTTTGATTCTTTACAAACTTCCAGGAAACATACCTATGTTGTTTGTTTTTTTGTTTTTTTTTTGGGATGGAAAGCATTTTTTAAATAAAAATGTAATGCTCAAATTAAAAGATGAAGTAAAATAGTCTTAATTTAAATTATGGTACATTATAATTTTGGACAATCTTCAGTACTTTTGAGTCATGTTACAAAAAAATTCCCAAAATGGGTACACAAGTAAAAAAAAGGTTGGGAAACACCGATCTACACCACCCTTAACATCCCTCTTAAAGCATTCTCTTGAAGTCCCTGGAGTCTTTTGTGCTTATCAAGTAGAAGAAAAGCTGCATTGTATTTGTGACTTTAAAGACTGCAACGATTTCTCAAGATCAGATTAGCAACAAAACAAATGTGAATAGAAGTGGGGACAGCTTTTTATCGTACTTACAGTTTTGGATGCTGAGCTGCCTGGCTGCTCAGTTTTGATTCAACATTTTGCTACCTCTCTTCAGGCTTGGTTGGTATAAGACAGCCTGGTGTAGGTGTTTACCTCATGCCTTAATAGAGCCACATGAATAAGACCAAAGTCATGAATAAGAGGAGAGTTTTGACAGTTTCTGCTCCACCACAACAGAATCAGATAGTTAAATGTTATTTTTCTTGCTAAGTTCTACAAGAGCTTTCCGGTTGCACATTCATGTAAGTTAAGAGTGTCTAAACCAAGAATCATCTAAAAAATGCAGTAAGCTTATTTCACTTTTCTATGCATCTGTCTTTAATGAAGTGATGCTTAAACTTTCACTTACATATCCAATATTTTACTATAAAGAGTGCAGTTAAGGCGATATATAAATAAACTGAATTAAATTACAGAAGCAGCGTTTCCTCATGCCATTTCTTATCGTCAGCTTCTTGCTGTTGATGTGTGATGTTCAAGGCCATTCGGACAGACTAAATGCCTGCATGTCAGTGAATGTGTTGGTATGTTTTTGCACTGCATTCTTTAAGCTTTTATTTATTTAAACTAGAGGTAGACTAACCATCGGTTGGCTAATATTATGGTATTGCATCAGACGATGCATGTATCCATTTTACCGGTTCATTAGTGTATTAGGCAGCCATGTATTCAGATCCATTTGCTATCCATCCTAATTTATTTTTTTTTGTTGACAAATCTTTCTTTTTTATTTAAATTGAGACTTGTCCAACATTTGTTGTGATTGTGTTATTTCTGTCAGGTAAATGGCAGTAGAAAAAGCAGTATCGGCTTCAGAAATCGTATCCTAGAGATTGGCAGATGTCAAAATAATCAGCATGGACTTATAAAAGCTGTGTTGGTTGTTTCCTGTTTCTGTCATTTTGCCTACAAGTCGGTCAATTTCTGGCCAGGCTTCTGTTGCCAGTTAGTCAAGGAGACCAAGTCAAGCTCAACAAAACCAGTCGCTGAACCCTTGTTTTTTTTTTTTTTTTCATTGATTGATTTCAAGCCATTTATTTATTTATTTTATACACACACTGAGTGTTTAACTAAACTCATATTATTCTGCATTTCTCAGATCCCTGAGGCTGGGTTACTGGGTTGCAGAATTTTAAGCAGCACTAAACCAATCCCATAAAATGTCTCTCCTGATAGTTTATTCTCCACCTGTGCTCATTTTACAGCAGAATACGTTCTGTGTTTAAAAGGAGTCTGTTCTGTAAATTTTAACTATTGGATATAAGGAAGATTTTTTGTTTGTTAGGTTTTTGTGTCACTAATGGGCTTTTAATTATTGGTAGCTGAAGAGCAAAAGGGGGGGAGAGAAAAGAGGATAACAAGCAGTGAATACTTCACAACTAAGTATAAAACAGTGTAAACAGAGTTTAGTATTGT
>NW_015151143.1:122140-127418 GCF_000732505.1 Cyprinodon variegatus
GCATTTACCTAATTAACTATGCATTTACCTAATTAACGTTTGTGATGTCATCAAGCCAAAAACACATGAAGAGACATTAGCAGGGTTATTTTCCTCTGTGCATGTTTAAACTCTTTGTATTTCATGAAACCCAGCAGGGAAAATTCATACTACATTACCCCATTACATTTAATGTTTTTTTTATTTTAGTTTTTACATATCTATTTGTTTTAGGTTTGGAAAATAGGTGAATGAAATCCCTTTTTCTGTTTTAAGTGAAATATATGCACAGAAAGTGCATAATTTGATTGAAAAATAGTTATTGAGATATACTGTTTATTTTATTAAGCATTTGGTTATATTTTGGGGTTATATTATATAATTTAATTGGGCTTCTTGAATGTCCTGTGTTTAGTTAAGGTCATGTGAACAGTTTTGCTTCAGGGGTGCGCATGGCAGCGCATTAGAAGTTTTAATGGAGTAGGATGAGTAAAAACAGTTTTCTGACCATTAAGGTTATTTGTAAGTTCGACTGTCACTACGGATTTATTAGATGTGATATACCATCTCTTTGTTTTTCTTTTTTTTTGTTGTAATTTGTTGTATTTGTTTTGCCTCAGTTCTTTAGAAGGGTTAACAAGTCAGAAACCTCACGTCCTACCATTTTTATTGTCAGGAAAGAAATGTAGCCACTACAGAAAGACTTGATATTTTCGTAGATTAGTTTATGAAATGAAAATGTGTGTAGTAGAATTAATTTTTGTACACGCCACTTATGAGACTGGCTGTCAGCCACATCGCTTAACATGTTGTTAGGAGGGCAGCATGTTAGAGGGAGAGTGTGTAAGAGAGCTCTGGGCTGAGAGAGGAGGGGCTTTTAGAGTCAACATCACAGACTGAGCGGGACCATGAATGCCAGTTCTGGACTCTCAAACAGGATAGCGGCACATTCTTTTCAGATTCTTCGGTTTAGGGCTTTAAAATTATAGATTTTTTTGCTTGCTTTAAATCTCCTCACTGCTTCTTGTCTCGTTCTGTGACACCCTGTCCTGAATCCGGAGTTGTTTCACTCTTAGTTGACCCTCCTTTTTATTTTTGATCCCAATCTGATGCTGAGCTCTTCCTTCTTCCATGCCTCCTTGTCCCTGTCATCCTCCTTGACTCGCTCCTCTCTCTGCATCATCTATTTCTTTGTGGTGTTACAATGCCAGTCATGGAGGGGCTCTGGGGTCCAGATCTTCGGATGCGGGACTCCGATCCTGGTGTCAGGGTCTGTCCAGACCAGCCTCCCGGTCCACGAATGTGGCCCCCTCCTATTTCTTGTGCTGGGCTGTCGCTGGCCCTGGAGCTTCCAACTCTGATCCGACAGCTCAAAGAGGCTTGGAGAGCTCGCAGGGGAGGACCGCAGGGGCCAGAGAAAGGTGAAGGCAGCTGTTGGGTGGAAGAGGAACAGGAGGAAGTTGGCGAGGTAAAACAGCTGAAGCTGATCAAAGGGAACAGCAGTACACATCTGGAAGGTAAAGAATAAAGCCTGTCGGAAACATGGATCTGATAAACACTGTCTATGACGCATAATGTGTGTCAACTTGTGTTTAAGTAATTTCCCTCTGGGATTATTGAAGTATTTCTGATTCTGAATTAAGTGGGCAGCAGTTAGTGGATACCAAGAGCAGCTTATTGTGACCCATCAATAAATCAGATGTTATGTCTCAAATCTCTCATTTTCTCTCTCTTATACTACTTTAAAAACATATTTTTTGCAGTTTATTAAAATTTTAGATTTAATCTTTAGTTCTTGTTTGGTTTGTGCATGAAATTGAGACCTAGAGCTCCCTCTCCTGCCCCATGCTTGAGTTCAGGTTTGCATTTTCTGAAAACTGCATTGATGTGTGTGAGACAGATTAACCCTGACAAGCGTGCCTCTTGACGCATGTTTTCAAATGACGTAGGTGGATACTCCGAGGCGATCTGACAGCTGAGGAGATGAGCCAATAAATAAAGCTGCAGTATCATATGCTAATCAACATTTATATGCTCAGAAGAATGTGGATGATTAGGTTAAAGTTTATACCTAATCTCATGATGATAAAGAGAAAAAGACAAACAATAAATATTAGATATGACAGTAAACAGCCCCACTGATAGTGACTGTATCTCAGCTGTCAATCAGAAACTATTGCTGATTAATTCTGAAATTCTGATTAATCAGAAATTCCCTTCAGTGACTCATAATATTGAGAATACAGAATTGTCTGCAAATTTTCCCCTTAGATTTAAAGAAGACTCATACACTCACACACGTATATAGTCCTGCAATTAAAGAAGTACAAAAAAGTTTTAGAGTTCCTCTGCAGGATAACTGCAGACTTTTTTGCAGACTTAAAATATCATAAACCTGGAAACAAGGATTGTTTGCAATAAAATTTGGGATCTTGAATATGGATCTTGTTTGATTAACACTTTTTGTTTATATGACCTATTTTACACTACATACAATCTCTGTTAGAACATGTAGGGAAGTTCCAGCTGCTGGAACAGGGGTTGTAACTTCACTACATGTTCTGGAGCAGATCGGACAAAGTAAAGCAGAAAGAACCTGTTGGAGTAGGTTCTAAAAATGTGTCCAGCTAACAAGTTGCAAGTAGAAAAATCAAGTATTTTGAATAAAGGAATGTAGTTTTTGTAGCTAAGGGGAATTTGATATACAGTATCTAGGAGGACACCCTATTTCCCTTTTTTTCCATTCTGTGCTGATCTAAAAAAAAAATATATTAGGTCATAGTTGGATCTAATCTTTTATTGTAAGAACGTAAAGCCATATATGTAGGAATTAGAGATCAACAGATACAGTTTATTTTAATATTGGTCTAATCAGTCTAGCCATTCACCAATATGTTCTGCCGGTTTTTATGAGGGGCTGATATTGCTCTCCCTTCCTCCACTTACAGGATCAAAAATGACATAATACCAAATGTTGCTCATCATTTTAAACAAAACTAACACAAAACAGTTATGGGCGTGCAGGTGGCGCAGGGGTTAGCGCGTACGACCCATGTCTTAGCCCTCGACCGACCTGGGTTCAAATCTGACCTGTGGTCCTTTGCTGCATGTCTCTCCCCCTCTCTCATACCCTCTTTCCTGTCAGTCTACTGTCAAAAAAGAAAAGAAAAAATGAGCCACTAGTGCCGTTAAAGCACAAAATAAAAGACTGTGCAAATTGATAAAAAAAATAGAGTAAAAAACAAAACAGGATCTCGGGGTATGACTGCTAAATTCAGTGAAGACATGCGTTTCAGTCAATATCGAAATAAAAAAATTTATGTCAGTCGGCTGATGTATTGGTCTATCTGTAGTAGGAATGCCTTAAGATTTCCAAAAGCTTTCCATGATGGTTTACTGGAAGTTTTGCTACTATTGACTTGGACGGGGAATGTGACACATTTTCACACAACTTCTCAGATCTACCTACACAATTCCTTGATAACCACCCAAGCTTTTGCTGTTTATCCTACGCATAGTTCCTGGCTGATGGCTGATCCTTGTAATATTTCTACAATATTATCTCATAATGATCTTTCTCATTATAGTGTCTTTTCTGTGTAGTGCACCAATACCCCTTGCACTAAACCTCTCCCACTATGCTATGAGCCGATGTAAATCTTCGCCTAGTTTGTGTTGACCCCTGAATAAGGTAGCGGCCAAAAGACTCATCCAGAAACCAATTTAACCTCATTTCTCAAATGTATGTCCAAAATAGTGTTCATGTTTAGGGCACATTTTCGCTTCTTCAAGCACACTTTCTGATTGACTCGCATTTTCATCGTAAATGACCCAGTTCTTTGCAGCAGGAAAAACAATGACCCAGTTACTACCACGCTAAGGGAAGGGAAAGGCACAGAGAGGGCTGGCGAGACGGATTGGATCAGAATAAGGAAGAGGATGTAAACACAGGAACGATGAGAAAATGGGTTGAAAAGGGACCAGAGAAAAGAGGAGCAAAAGAGAGCAGCTGTTTGTGTAGTTGATCGAGTTTGTCTGCAATCTGGAGGAGTGAACAGTTTCTATGGTGTTAACCAGATAATGTATTTTGTCTTTGTCTTCTCTGCCAATGTTCCAGATGAAGGGAAAGCCGTGCTTCCCCGTTTGCTTCTTTTTGTGCTCTAAGTAGGCCACTTGAAAATAGTGAGTCACTTTTCTGAGTATATGTTCATGTGACTGTGCATAGAAATAGGAAGTGGTGCCATTTTTTTTACTACCCACAAAGTTAAAAAAAAAGTGACGCCTCAATTCTTTCAGAGGCTAAACTTTAATGGCGGGTTCTGGCAAATCCCAGCAGTTGCCACGGTGACAGCAAGCCACTGCCAGCTGCTTTTAGCTGCAGCTCAGAGGTGATGTGAACTGGCAACCTTAGGGGTAAACTACGCTCCAATTCCTGACTGCCGATCTCTAAATTATTTATTATTCCCATAGTTTCCAGACTGGAAAGATTGTGTGTGTGGTGGGGACCTCATTCTGTTTTATCTCATTTGTCCCAGGCCTCTGGGTCTGTAAACTTCTCCTCTTTACTTTAGAATTCTGTCTGTTTTTGTTCCTCATTTCCTTGTTTTATTGAAACACTGACATCAGATAATCAAAGAGCATGTTAGCTTATAAGAGCTGTTGCATAGAAGATTTTTGGTTTTTACATCAGAAATTCACAAAGTTTAAAACAATTG
Organism: Cyprinodon variegatus; assembly: GCF_000732505.1. Taxonomy (NCBI): domain Eukaryota; kingdom Metazoa; phylum Chordata; class Actinopteri; order Cyprinodontiformes; family Cyprinodontidae; genus Cyprinodon; species Cyprinodon variegatus. The sequence goes on from NW_015151143.1 coordinate 126,835, forward strand.
CTTTTAAAATCAACATGCATCACTTTTCTCTTCTTAGAACCCCACTGTTGTTGGATATCAGATATTATTACCTCTTCTTTATTTCTCTGGCCATGTTTTTTACCCCCTCCCATTTCTTATAGCTGATGGAACGCTGAACCCTGTTCATGCTGGTGTGTTGCTGGCAGAGAGACGAGGTTCTTTCCCACCCATTGATCTGCGGATCCTGAAAAGTAAGATTCCTCTTTGACCCCGATATTTTAGAGGGAAATCCTAAATCGAGAGCAGAGACTTTGGTTTTGAGAGAGAGAGAAAAAAAGTTTTATTATGGAAATCCAGCTTTCAGAGAAAATTTCTTCACTGTCTGCAAAAATCAATATTTGAGAGTAAAAAAAATATTTTTGAGAGAGCTTTTTTCCATTGAAAAATCATTTTCCAAATTCCAGTTTAAAAAAAAATATTTTTTATTTATTCTATGACAAAGAATTTTTTTCCCAATACCTTTTCTTTACTCTTAAATAACATCTGTATTTGCTATTGGTTGTAAGATTAGTTATTTCATTTATATTTATTATATATGATGGATGGATGGATGGATGGATGGA
>NW_015151143.1:127975-137248 GCF_000732505.1 Cyprinodon variegatus
GATTAGTTATTTCATTTATATTTATTATATATGAAGGAAGGAAGGAAGGAAGGAAGGAAGGAAGGAAGGAAGGAAGGAAGGAAGGAAGGAAGGAAGGAAGGAAGGAAGGAAATGGTAGACATAATATGGACAAAATATTGGAAAGATATTTTTTTCCTTGAATGGTTGTGATCAGTTAAAAGCAGGTATTATACTGAAATAAAAATAAAATCTTACTCATCCTTTTCATTAAAACCCTTTTCATTAATTACATCATAACCAAAAAAAACTAAGTACCTTCCACTAATTTATATTTATAAGAAAATCAACCAACAGAATGCACTTTGATGTATTTTATAAGGATATAGACAGTGTGCGAAATACCTGTCAATATTTGGGGGGTCCCCATCTCCATTATTTTCGTAACGTTGTTGTCAACGTTACGTCTATCTTCTGTTTGGCGCGCACATGTTTAATTTGCATACACGAACAGGATTGGCTGGCTCAACTTGGCAAAAAACAGAACATATTTATGAATAAATGTTTTTAATTTTAAATACTGGACATGTTGAGCTTAAAAACATGTTAGTGACCATTAGTGACAAAAAAAATATTTTATTTTTAATTTTCTTTTTTTACACAATTTAAGACCCCCTTAAAATTTTGTTTTCGGGGCTTTCAGGTGGTCTCAGGGGTTAATCAGGGGGTTCGAGCCCCCCTGGACCCCCCCTGTATTTCACACTCTGGATATAGACATACAGTAAGTTTGAATGAAATAATTATGATAAACTGGACTTATAATTGTGTTATATAATTAAAATAACCACCTCTGTCCAATAACCTGGAGTATTTATTGAATTTTTAACTGCTACAGTCAAACGTCTTGGAATTTAAATTTAATTTAAACACAAGATTGATGTACAGTAGCAGCCATTAAAAATGGCCCTTCCCAGCTAAATGGAAGCCCACTCCCCTCCAACCCAAAGTAAAATCCCCTCAAACTTCAAGCCACTGGAGTGACCCCTCTTGCATATTTTTTTACTCTTGACTCCATAACTTTCACTAAATTACAGGGTCTGACCAGGAGATACGCTTCTCTTTAGATCTTAATGTCCACAAATCATGCAAAAATATTGATATTTAAAAGGTAATTGTAGGGGACCAGCCAAGGACCCATCAAGGAAAGTGGGGGCATTTGAATGGCTACTATTGTATAATAGGGTGATTGGAATATTAAATTACTGCGATGGACTGGCGACCTGTCCAGGGTGTACCCCGCCTCTCGACCATTGACTGCTGGAGATAGGCACCAGCACTCCTCGCGACCCCACTCGGGACAAGCGTGTCAGATAATGGATTGATGGATGTATATTAATTATATTATATATATTTTTTTTTTATTTTCAGTCTAATGTTGTGAATATTATTTGTATGTTTTTTTTTTATTTCCAAAGTTGTGTCTTACAGATTCCTCTTAAAAAAAAAAAAAAGAAAATCATAATTCTGTGGGGATCATTAAAGTTGATCTCAATCTGAAACTTGTATCTTTATTCCCCCTTTTTGTAATTCAGATCCCTTTTAGTCCTTGACTTTTACCCTATGATTTTTTTTTATTTTTTCAGCAAGTTCCCAGCCAGGAGAGGTTGAGTCCGGCACAAGGAGGAAACTTAAGCGATTGTTAAGCTTCCAGAGATACTGCCATGCCTCCAAGCTGCTGAGGGGATTAATGCCCCACACTCCCGGGTCCCTGCACTTGCTGGACGATGACTACTTGGGACAGGCAGCTGTAAGGACACAAAAACAAATTTCCAAACAAAGATTTCATAGGATTTCTTCATGTTTGTGGAAAAATTAATCAGCTCAGATAAATGTCTCTCTTTACAGCACATGCTCTCAAAAGTAGACACGTGGAACTTTGACATTTTCCTTTTTGACCGACTTACAAATGGTGAGTTTTGTTTTTAATGATTGCTGATATTTCATTCATCCAAAAGATGCCTCCCCCTATGATATTTATATCCTCTTGGTTTTTTTGCGGGATCCTTATCTATGGGCTGTTTTATGGTTTGGAACGATTGTGTTGTCATGTATGAAGGATTAAAAGATGCAAGTTTTATGTTTTTATCTGCATAGGTAACAGTCTGGTGACTCTGATGAGCCACCTCTTCAATGTTTGTGGACTGATTCACCACTTCCAGCTGGATATGGTTAAACTACACAGGTTTCTTGGTAAGTTAGCTGCAGACATTTGCTTTTTTTTTTTTTTTTTCTTGTAGCTAGGATACCAATAAAATGTTCTATTCTTTAACTTCCTAGTTCACGCTAATTAATCTTTAAAGGGATAGTTCGGTATTTTTGACATGAATCTGTATGGCATCCCCATCACCAGTGGCATGCAATCACACTGACTTACCCCTGGCAGCGTCCTGTGAGCAGAGTTATCGTCCAGTTTTGGTCAAGCCGAAAGTAGTCCGGCAGGTTTTTAGGAACAGCGAAATAAAACTTTTCTCTTCCCAAAACATTATGTGTTCAAAAGAGTGATATTTTTGCATCCCAAAAACATTGTAGTGGAAAAAGTCACACGTCGTTATCACTTGGTCCTATTTTCTCTCTGTTCGTATCAGTGCGCGCCGTCATTCAGACAGCGAGCTCAACAACAGCCATGTCTCCCTCCGCCTAGCTGGGCGGAGGGAGACATGGCTGTTGTCAGGTTCTCGCTGTCAGAATGACGGCGCGCACTGATACGAACAGAGAGAAATACGAACAGAGAGAAAATAGGACCAAGTGATAACGACGTGTGACTTTTTCCACTACAATGTTTTTGGGATGCAAAAATATCACTCTTTTGAACACATAATGTTTTGGGAAGAGAAACGTTTTATTTCGCTGGGTCTAGCAAACCTGCCGGACTACTTTCGGCTTGACCAAAGCTGGACGATAACTCTGCTCACAGGACGCTGCCAGGGGTAAGTCAGTGTGATTGCATGCCACTGGTGATGGGGATGCCATACAGATTCATGTCAAAAATACCGAACTATCCCTTTAAGTTGACATGTCTGCTAGTTGAAAGCTTAAAAACTGCTATAAAGGATCTATTAGACTCATTCAATAAACATTTTTATTTCTGTAGCACCTTTAGAATAACAGTGTTCGACTAAATATAAAATTCCCCATTTTCAGGTAAAATATTGACAGAAAGATGTGAAACATAACCAGATGAATAACCATTAAAATGAATACAAGTTTTTAAATAAAAGTTGTGATATATTGCTTGACTGACACTAAAAGCCACAAATTAGACGTCTTCAAATTTTTATCATTACATTAGAACTCTACATAAGAAAATTACAGACCTAGCATTAATCTTTGTAGCTTCTTAAAATATATATTTTTATATTTCATACAGATTTTTCTGGCTCATATTCCTAGAAAATGGAAATTTCAGTTTCTAAGGAAAAAGGTTGTTTGTCGGACAACGTTTCTTTTTAAATTATTTATCATGACATCATTCACTAAAGCTAAAATAGAATAAGATAATCAGGACTATTTAATGATCGTCAATTAAGTGTAGAATAGGTTTTTACACAATCAATGCATTGGGAATTAATTCAAGAGATGTTTTCTGTTTTTCTGTATTCACATAAAAGTTCAAAACTGGGTTATCAAAGGTCAACAGCTCTTCAGATAAGCATTACAAAATTCTTGTAATACACTGTCTTGAAAGGTATACAGTTTTGGAAAACTGATTACAATTTGGGAGCGATCAAAATCTCACATGCAGTTAGGTAATCCTAGTCTCCACATTTTATTTTAAATTTGGATTAGAAAAACTAAAGGGAAGTCGGATTAGAAATTGTCCTGAAGTTTTTCATGGAACAGCAAATTATTTCAACCCTGGAATTTACTGAAGTTTACATAGTTTGTAATTTAAACAGTCTTCATCGTATAATGTTGTCTAGCTTAACAAGACCAGCATTAGCTCTTTTTAGCTTTGAAATTCACTAAAAATCTCCCTGAACTGCGGACAAAGATTAAAAATTCTATGATCTCAAACTTATATCACTTTGCTGTACTCTGTTCAGCCTTCCTGTTAGCTGGTGATAGTCTTGCTCTCTCAGAGCAAACGCTTCTAACTCCTATTTTAAAATTTCACGAATGTTGGAATTACCCAGAATTTTTAAAGTATTTTTGAATGTGAAATAGACATCTTTGAGTCTTTCTAACTTATTAAAAGCACCAAGACCTGTAGATATTGGGACTAGCAGGACCTAGTAGTGCAATACATGCATTCGGTATGGTGAGCTCACTAATCAGGCTATTTGCCAACTAGGGCTGCTCCAACTGCCAGTCCTCTCATTCCTTTCAGATCCTTCATCTTTTATGATGTATTCTATACCAAATGGGCTTAGATATATATTTACAGTCCAGAAGCTTGTCAACTTAAAAAAATCTGAAAAGATTTTTTTTCACACAAATAAAAACAGTATTAAGTCCTGTAGTGCAAATTTATTTAGCAGTACTTGCAATTACCTTTTCAACACTTCATACCATTTTCTGTATTTTAATACTATCAATACTTACTTTATGTTTTGCAAAAACCTGATATGAACAAAAACCCTTGTAAATTTGTTTATAACATCCCTTCTCATTGACGCTTTTATAACGCTTTGCAGGAATGGTGCAGGAGGATTACCATTCCAACAATCCATATCATAATGCTGTTCATGCTGCTGATGTAACTCAAGCCATGTACTGCTACCTAAAAGAGACCAAGGTAAACACACATGTGGACTGTGTCAGTGTTTTCCAGTCAATCTAAAGCTCCACCGGTCCCAGCCTTCTCTTTGACATAATCTATTAGTTGTGCTCCCTCAGGGACGTCTCTTGCTCACTTGAACTCAGTGACACATCCACCTGGAGCTCAGAGATTTCTCTGAAGCCCTCTGATCAGATGTGGTGTCTTTGCATCTTTCCCCTCATACAGTAATTGCTTATGTTGTTCCAAGAGGCACTTTGTGATGAATCCATTTAGTTAAAAGCACTACATGAAATTTAATATGACGAGTATAGTGAAGATAACTTACACACTCCTTCAGAAGATAAAATGCAAGTCTGCATTTTCACTAATCAATATCCTCTTTTCTTCTTTACTTAGCATTCAGTGTTTAACTCCCTACTATGATGCATAATAAGTCTGAATTTTGAACATCTAACGATGTCAATTTTTATTGTGGGATGAATTTGGAGGTAAAGGTGTGACCCGACCGAGAATCCTATTTCTCTGAGCCTCTCAAAAAGGGAAAGACCAGTAAAATGGTCGTTCAAGTAAAGGCAGATATCTGTCTACTAATTTACTAAAAATACGTTTCTAGTATACATTAAATCTGACTGTTTTGTTTGAGAGTTTTGCTCACACTCTTATACTTACTGCTAATACCCGACTTAACTCTTAACACTTTACTATTATGTTATTCTTATACATTTTTCTAAGGTCCATAGTTGTGTGGCAATTTTTTCTATAATCTTTTTGCTGCTGTAAACACCAACATTTCCCCATTGTGGGACAATAAAGGAACTTTCTTTATTGTTCTGTTCTATTCTATAGATATTTCATAAAAAAAATTAAATAACCAGAAATTGGATGTTTCTCAGAATAGGCACTAAGAAGTAGGATTAGTAATATTACCTCAAGCCTTTTCAGAGCATTTGTGTGTTGCAGCTGGCAGAGCGGCTGACTCCTGTGGATGTCTTCCTGGGTCTGATGGCGGCGGCAGCTCATGACGTGGATCACCCTGGTGTCAACCAGCCGTTTCTCATTAAAACTAGACACCACCTGGCATCCCTCTACCAGGTAAGCACCTAACCGGCTGATGGGTGTCAGCGTCTGGATTTATACTTGGGGGGGTTTAGTGTTAGAGCGCGTAGAGACTGACTTTCTCCCTGTTCAGAACACCTCTGTGCTGGAGAGCCACCACTGGAGATCCACGGTGGGCATGCTCCGAGAGTCGGGTCTTCTGAACCACCTGTCTGCCGACATGTCGTAAGGAAACACACGCATATCCCAGCAATTTATGCATTTAGTTGGATTTCTTATGGAAGTTAAGATTTGAATGCAGAAACCCTTTTTTTAGATGGATTTTTTTTTTAAACCTTTTGGTATATTTTCAGTTGTTTTTTTTTTTTTTCTTAAGGGAACTCCAGTTTAAAAAAAATGCATTATCTTCCACCTTTTTTCTATTACCGTAATCCATAAAGTGTATTACTATTTTGTACATTTCAAATCAAATTTGAACTTTTAACATCCTTTTAAAATCTTCACTCCCCCCCTGTAAGGTAATGTAAACCCTTTTGGAAAACTTTAGAACGATGATGACATTTTTAGTCGCTAAAAAAATCTGTGCCTTCCCTAAATGAAGCTTAAGAGAAAATTCAATCTGGAGGACTCTTATTAGCTTCACCTGAACCACCTGCCATGTCCCTCGTTCAGCTTCAGCCAATCATAGTCGGGGCCGTACCTCCTCTGAGGCCATTTTATTTCAACATCCCCTTAATTTAGCTCCTGGCCTAGCTTCTCCCCTGCACGCAAGCAAACTTTCTCCCACCTCTGCCTCATCTCCTCCCTCACTCAGTCCCACTCACCCTCTGGCTTATTCCACCTCCAGTGCCAGGCCCCGTGGAGTGAGACAACTTTAATCCTTTTCCTATGTTACTCATCCAAGCGAATGTCTAATCTCAGCATCAAAGTCTTCTGCCGGGGTCTGAGCGTCAAATAACTCATTTCTTTCATGTAAATATTTGAACCCCAGTTGGCCCCAGCAGATGGCCGCTCACACTGAGCCTGGTTCTGCTGGAGGTTTTACCCTCCACAGTCGCTGCATGCATGCTCGATGTGAGGGATTGCAGAAGAGTAAATGAGTCAGTGGAATCAGCTGGTTTTCCTGCAAAACTTTTGACCAATCTGACTGTATGGTCTTGTTGGGTGGTCTCTGCAGAGTGCCCAGGGTTGGCATGTTGTCAATTGGAAATGTATAAATCAACTGAAATGCATAGAATAAAACTTTTCTAACTGCAGCTTTTCTCTGTGTGAGTCTCTCCAGGTTGAAATTACTATATATATTTTTTTGTCTCTCCCATCTTTAATAGTAGCCATAGTGTTGTGCCTATGTTTTGTTTGAAAAAAAAAACATGATGACTTTCTAATCCAAAGTTAATTTCCTTCTCTTTTAGTCTCTTGATCAATTTATAAGAACACAGAAAAGCTCAATGGTTTGTTTTATAGGATTTTAAGGGGTTCCAATCAGTGTAGCAACTTTGGTTTTAATAAAAACAATTATTTCATGCCATTAGACTTTGCTACTATGCTAAAGTAACCATAAATTAAACATTTTTTATTTTGATATTATGCCAAATAAATTACTAGCTAAAGTTGCAAATGCATATCATATATTCCTGTTTAAGGGAAGGCACTGGTGTAGGAAACATGCAGTTTTAAAATGAAGTTGTTACAGGTCAATTTAAAGCAGTTGGTTTGCATTTCTTAACTACAGGCTGGACATAGAACAGCAGCTGGGCTCACTGATCTTGGCTACGGACATCAACAGGCAAAACGAATTCCTTGCGACACTCCGAGAGCATCTTGATAATCAGGATTTGGACCTTCAGCTGGCAACACACAGGCATTTCATACTGCAGGTATTTAGCCTATTCCCTTTAAAATGTGCTTTCAAAAATACATATTGGTATACCTTGCATGAAAGAAATTTCACCATCTCTTCTTGGCTAATGGTGAATTTTTTTTTATGCTTTTGAGTGGTTAGTTAAAATAAAGTAGAATTCAAGTTTATGGAAAACCACAAACTCACTGCTATCTTTTAGACTGGGTCCCTCCTGCAATGTGGGGAGAATCAGATGTTTTAATTATAGCATTTTGATTGGTTAGTTCTTCTTCCTTCCAAATGTCAGGTTTTATCAAAGAGGGACGTTAATATGCAATTTAACTTTTTTTTGTAAAGTAAGTTGTACTCCCTCGTAAACGCCGTTGTTCACTTAGACCTGTGTTTCCCAACCAAGGGTACTCGTTCCTCTAGTGGTCCACAAGTGAATTTCAAGGGGTACATGAAAATATTTTATTTCTTAAGTAGTAAAATAAAATAGAGCTGGGATCTGTTTTGCTTTGTGAGGACAAAATCGAAAAAATTAGGCAAGATTTTATTAAACAAAAAGTTATTTTGATATGTTTGAGTTAACCTTCAGCTTTAACACACATCACAACCAAGCAGAAAAACAGACTGGATGTAGAGAACAACCTGGGATCAGCTGGTTTTCCACACTGAGCTATCGGAGCTCCTCAAAGCAGCTCAGGTGTCTGGATGAAAACGAAGTAAAATGAATTAAGTCAGTCTGACTAAAATTTTTGTTATGGATTTTGTTCCCAAGTCATTAAGTTTAAATATATTTATAAGGGAGTTACTCAGAAGAGCTCCAGTTTTATAAATACAGGTTTATATTATGATTTTATTTTATATTTATGATTCCTTACCAAATTCCAGGCAACAAATTTGTTTTTTATTTGCGATGGAAAACATAAAAAAAAAAAAAAAAAAACTCAAATTAAAAGATCTAGTGTCAATTTTTCTAGATGAACCCAGAATGCACACACACACACACACACACACACACATACATGTTGTGTCACAATATCCTTGTGGGGACCTTCCATTGACTTCCATTCATTTCCCACTAATTTATATGGCCTAACCGTGACCCTTGCCCTAACCCTAACCATTACCGACACACACATACCCCTAAACCTAACCTAAACTCAATTCACACCTTAGTCCTAAACCTAACTAGCCTGACGTAGTCATACTCAATTCTAGTCAGAATATGAGTCTGATACTGCTCCATAGAGCTGTGATTATGGGGCGTGTTTTGAACGAATCAGGAAAAAAAATGCCTCTGCACTCAATTGGACAGACGTACAACCAATAAGAGCAACGGAGTGTGTGACGTATGTTAAGCAACGCATAGTTGTCAACAAAAAACAAAGCGTGCAGTTGCATGCCTAGAATAAGAAGATGAGCCTTGATGGTGTTTCTCTGTTCCTCTTTTAAAATTAATTTGCTGTCGATATCTTCTAGAACAGACCTAATAGCAGAATCTACACACCTCAACTCTCTGGCGGCAGCCATTTTTGTTGTCACCCAAGCGCGCTTTGGTCACATGGTTGATTACGTTACTGTTGATCATCTGTCCATCATCGTATAAAGCCCGCCCTGACAATTTGATTGGATC